>NW_027666613.1:0-144061 GCF_963455335.1 Martes martes
ATATAGACATTTAAGGTAGAAAGTTTGACAATAGTTCAGAAGTTTGCCAACATTTTAGATGGAGACCTAATTTTGGAAAGGGTCTTCTAAAAATCTTTGAGTTTTCTTACCTTTTTTCCATCAAAGAAATAAAGATGCTTTTAAACTTCTCTTATACACCATAACCATGTTTTCCAACATCTCCTTCATTGCAGCCCAGGTAACATTGTACCTTTATAGTTAAGCTTTCCCCAGATGAATTCTTTCTTGACATTAGCTCTGACTACCCTATAAACCACTTCTATTGTTTACTTAAAAATGTTTTTTTTTAATCTGAGTATAATTGACACCCAATATTATATTAATTTCCAGTATTCAATATAAATGCCTTTTAAAAACACTAATAACCCATGGGGCACCTGGGTGGCTCAGTCCATTGGGTGTCGAACTCTTGATTTTGGCTTGGTTCATGGTCTCAGGGTCATGAGGTTGAGTCCATGTTGGGCTCTGTGCTCAGTGAGGGGTCTGCTTAGGATTCTCCCTCTCCCTCTGCCCCACACCCGAAAATAAATAAATTAATTAAAAAAAAAAAAAAACACCAATGCCCAGATCCTCACCCCCCCAAAGATTAGAATCCATGGGTGGGGCCAAGGCATCGTTTTGTTTAGGAATCTCCCCAGGTAATTGTAATAGACAATCATGCTTGAAAATCCATGGCTCAACATTTGCCTCACAGTTTAGCAGTGAAAAATTGCTGCCCACCACCCCACCTTTGTTGAGAGCCCAGCACACTTCTGTGTACACACGGGTTTTGACTAAAAAGACATCTTTTACCCTGTGACCATTTTATGAACCTTAATAGAGAACACTACTCAACTATCAGTTACTGACTTAGTGACTGAGTGTCTTTAGCCTAGAGAACAGCAAATGTTTTTTCTTTTTTAATATCTAAAGATAAATTTTTATAGGAGGGTCTAATCATAGCACTGTTGTCTCCCTCCCATATCTTTATTTTTTTCCCCAGGAAATAGACTAAAAGAAAGTCTGCTTTTGGAGTGAGCAGATGTAGACTGAAATCTCAGTTGTGCCCCCAAAGCAGCCTGCCCAGGTAAACGGCTCCATTCTGTCGAGTTTCAGCTTCCCGGGTGCAAGAAGAGGATAAATATCCCATCTGCAACATTGATTTGGGGATTAAATAAGGATGTGAATGTAAAATACCTGACACATGAGAAGTTTTCTAGGAGTATTGTTCTCTTCCCTAAAAAGATCTTATACTTTAAAACAGTAGTTTTCACCTTGAAGTTCTAGGAGCACAGAGCTCAGCGGCAGCTCCTCAGGAAACATGCTTAGGGTAAGTGAGAGGCTTCAGTTGAAAGAAAGAGCTCCAGTCCCCCAAATACAGGTTCCACCACAAGAGGTCCACCTAATCTATCTTCTTTAGTTATTTTGGCATGAGATGTCATGTAATGAAAAGAATTCTACTGAAGGGAAAAAAATGCATAAAGCCACTGGCTGAAGTTATTATGATGGCCACCACTTGGGTTTCTCTTTCACCATGCATATTCACTACAAAAGCCCATGTTGATTCATTTATGTCATTACTTATAATATTGGCTTTAACATTTGTTTTCACATGTTAAAAAAAATCATTTGGTACTCTGTACTTGGACCACAATAAAAGATCACTTTAAGGAAGTAACTCTTAGAAAGATTTATCATATAGTGAAGAAACCAGATGATAAATGACTCCAATGACCTATCTCTGATGAAGCCAACATACTGAACACTGAAGTGACAAGTAGAAGATTTATATGTAGATATGAATAAAATGTATAACAAATGTAGCATTTTTGAGGAATTTAAGGAGGCAATAGAACATAGCCGATACCAGGAAGAGAATAATTAAGGTAACTCAAGCAAGATGATTTCACAGAACATGCAATCTTTCCCTTAGTTCAACTATAAGAACTAGTGGGGTTAACAGTAGTCTGGAATTTCTATAGATACCAGCCTTTTGGTTGCTCATTGTTTCCCCACATCGCAGAGACTACATGACCTTCTTGCTGTTTCTAATTTAACAAATGTAATCACATTACTATAAACATAGTTGCTTATCATATTCATCCAAATTTCTGGAAAATATTAAGATTTATTGTCAAAGTAATGAGAACAAAAGAAATCGTGCCCTGAAATATCTTCTGTTGGGTATTTCCTGTTGCTTTCTGCATACTTTTTATTGGAGTCAGGGCTGCAGCTGAACCTCATTAATATTCTTTCCCAGTCTCCTCTCTCTCTCTCTCTCTCTTTCTCTCTCTCAGAATTGGGTGACTAAAATTACCAGGATAATTTCATCCTTTAATTCTTAATGGATCACCATAATGTTTTCTTTCTTGCTGCAGAGATCACTGGAGTCTTGAAATCCATCTTGGCATGCAGTGTAAGACGGTCTGCGGCAGCAAAGGCCATACAAGGGACAATTTAGCCAGAGGCAAGAAACAGCTCACCAAAATGTCAAATGGAAGCCTGGGTTGTTGAAATTTATTTGCATTTTGAAGACTACACAACTTGGGTTCCTGCAATGTGACGTCCATCATCAGTATTCATAGTGGCGAAGCGTGTTTTCTGTGGTCATCATTTTCAAAAGCAACTTTTCAATAAAAGAAGGGAGCACATTGCCTCTCTAATTAAACTGGCTTCTTAGAAGTGAAAAAAATGACATGCAACTTCTAACAATCTTGTTCCATATGATATTAACATTATTAGTCTACCACACAAATTTAAACCATTTTGTTTGTGGAACAGCCAGTGCCACGCAAGAACCAGGTAAATGCATTTAGATATTGTCAGATCAAGATAGCAAGTGATGTAGAAACTTCTATTAACTTCAAATTGGCCAGACTTCTATTCTCTTGGAAAACCACCAAGTCAAGTCCCTTCATTAAATTTCTTTCATGAAATAAACAAAGGAAGTGAAACTTCAGTTATCTAAAAACCATTTGGAGGTTAGTTTAATAGAATTTCCTTAACATGTTTATTGGCTATACTGCATGTCAGGTATGGGACTAGACTGGGAGGTAAAGGAGATCTCCTCAAGGAGATCGCCAACACATAAAGAGGGTGAGAACAGTGTGATCTTTGCTCAGATATAGGCACAGTGATGGAGGAGGGCATAGTAAAAGAATTGATTCGTTCTGGAACAACACATGTGGTCACACAAAAGATAGAGACGGAGCTGGGTGTTGAGAGATAAGAAAAGAGATGTGAGAAACAAAAAGGTAAGGGGAGTAAGGGATAGACCAAGTACTCTAGTCAGAGGGAAGAGAGACACAAGCACCGAGGAAAGCATAGTATAATGAAATGTTTGAAGAAGTGCAAATATGTCACAATTACAGGGGAGTGAAATCTGAGACTATAAATGGCAAGAATTAAGTTCACATATGGAGAAAAGTTCTTGCATGCCATGGAAGTCATTCCTTTGAATACCAGTGGTATAAAAACTTTTCCAATGACACGAAATTTGTTAAATGAAAAAAACAGGCAGTCCTCCAATATATGTAATTTTCATTTATATATGTAACTGTGTGTGAATTCCATACGGTAGTTTTAAAAACAAGAGTTTTATTTACAGCTGTCTCTCAAGTGTCCATGAGTGCATCTGGCACAGAAAGAACTAATAAATAGCTATTGAGTCTACAGTACTAAACACAAATAAAAATAAAAATTTTAAGGGCATGTGCTAAAGATGAAATAAAATGTAGCTTTAAGGGGTTTGGTAATCAGGATGGCTTTACACCACCATTAGCTTATATCTCAAAGTACAGTATTGCTGGGAGCCTCATCTATAATGATGACAGATGGAAATAAGTACTTTAAATGATCTTGATAATTTGAGCTTTTTGCCCACTATCTTTCCAAATCATACTAGGCTATCCTTCTGTTTTCCTTGTGATATGGCTGGGAGAAAACTTGTGTTAAGGGAAGAAGAAGGTATTTCAGCTCTATAATTTTTAATTGCTCTTTTGTGCTTCAATCAATGATTTCCTGAAGAAATTTTTTTAAGCACCTTGCCATTTTTTTTGAGATTTAGTAAAGATTAAGTAATAAAAATGACAAATTCATTTGCTAATAGGTATAAACTATACTTCATTGCAATACACTGAAAGTAAATGAAAGAAGGAGGGTGTCATCATCAATCAGCACTGTAGCAACCTAATGCTTGCCTCTGAATTCTTTCTGTGACCATATATGACCAGTGGAACTGAAGGAGGGTACCAGGGCCTAGCTACATATCATGTATCAATACAATGTAACAGATTTCTTTTTAAATATAAAAAATAAAGCATAAAGAATATAAATATTTTAATATTTTCTTCTTACACTCCAAAAGATTATTTTTCCCTCTGAGGTGCATGCACCCCCATTTAGAGACCATGGTTATGGGAATAGAAACTATGGAAATAAACCTAACATTGCAAGTGACATGTTTAGGCTTGAATGAGAAGAATGGCCCCGTTGCCAAATTTCCTAGACAGCTTTAAGTATGCATTTTAATTTTATTATATTGGATGGCTAGAAAACTACATAATATATACTTTAGATGTTTTTTATTTATTAGTCATTTTAAAGATTTTTTTATTTTATTTATTTGAGAGAGAGAGAGAGAAAGAGAGTTTGTGAGCTGGGAGAGGGGTAGAGGGAGAGAGAAATTTCAAGCAGACTCTATGCTGAGCACGAGCCCAACACAGGGTTCAATCCCATGACCCTGAGATTATGAGCTAAGCCAAAATCAAGAGTTGGATGCTTAATCACCCAGGCATCCCAGTGGTAGCTCTTTATAAAGAAAGGCTTGTTCACATTTCTTTTTCATTTACTAGGCGATTTGCACACTTCTAAATGTGCTGATTGGAACTCTTTGAAATTTGAGTGTATAAAAACAGGGAAAACATTGTCCCTGACATGAAAATTGAGGCCTGTTGAAAAGTAAGATAAAGAGGAAGGAAAGAAAGAGGGGGTAAGGATGGCCAATGTATATGAAATTTAGAACTGACCCTCATGACTGGAAGCGAGTCCTTCATGAAGTGATGGTTCAGATGTATAAGAGGTACCTGGGTTGATGGGCAAATACAGAACAGATTAAGTCTCATTTACAAGGTCAGAGAGATGGGACATGGCCACTGTCCTTGGCAAAGTGATGAAATGTTGGCAATACCCCCAGATGGGCAACTTCTACTCAGGGAGCTCCTAAGAGGAATTCGGGCTGAACTGATTCTCATATAAATCATTTTAATATAAAAAAATTATCTCTTTCACATGTAATTGGATACCCAGTGAATCAAGATTGTACTGATTCTCCTGACTATAAAGTTAGTCATCTATCTTTTATGCAGATTTGCATAGATACAAGAAATGTACCCAAAGTAATACAAATACATATATGCATCTGCTCAGAATTAGTGCATATTAGTATTTTATCCTACTTGGTTCAGACTTTTGTTAAAGAAATAAAATGTTATAGCTCAACTTCTCTTTGAAACCCTTCCCAGCTTCAAAATTGAGACACTGGGCTTCCTGCTAATAAGGGTAATTTGGAGTTTGAGAAATTAACCAGAAAAATAAGTATATATAACTATATTTTCATCCCAAATTCTAGGTTATGCTGCACAAAGGACAAAAGGAAGTATTACCAATTTCTTTTTATTATAGATTTGTTTTTCTTTTTCATCATGTAATAGTGCTTTTAAATGTCTCAGTAGATACCCATTAGCTCTGCTTGAGGGATAACAGTACATTTTCTTTGGCACACACATTATGGGTAAGGAGTTTCTACAGTTGTGTTTAATGAATTCACATAGTTTTAGTACGTGACAAGGGAGGGCCCAAACTGAGTAACCACAGGAGAAATAAAGGATTGAACCATTCTAACTGCTATTCTTTTTCACTTACAGAAACACAGAATGTCAGATACAGATATTTTGGAGGTAGAGTTTGGTTGTGGACACACTGTTTTTATTTCCCATATTTCTTTTCTCTTGGATCATAAAACAGGACTGGCACCCTTTGATTCTTGGGCATCAGACATGGAGACAGAGGTCTGTGTGCAGAGTGTCATTCAACAGTGCCTTGGGAACCTCCCGGAAGGAAGTGCAGGAGGCAGGCATGGGCAGAGAGAGAACTGAACTGTGATGCTGGTACAAGAGGGGCCTTTCTTGAGCCCACTGAGCTCATGGGAGCAGGCATGGCCCTTCACAACTGTTCTCATTTGGGGAAGGAGGTAAGAAGAGCTGCCGAAGGGGAGAGATAACAGCCTTCAGCTGGGCAGTTGTTCATGGTCTAGGGTTACTTGTGGAGACCACCTCAGGTGTGTACTTTCAGCTGGCAATGCTCCCAGCATCCGGGGAATGAGGGTCTCAGGCCTGGAGAGGGACTGTGGGTGCCTCACCATTCCTGTGCCCACTTGTGCCTGTGGCATACATAAATAATGCAGAGCAGACACAATGGCACACATGTTCTTTTTTTTTTAAGATTTTATTTATTTATATGACACAGGGAAAGAGAGTGAGTACATGTAGGGGTAGCAGGAGGCAGAGGGAGAGGCAGGCTCTTGCTGAGCAGAGAGCCCAACGTGGGGCTCGTCCCAGGACCTTGGCATCATGACCTGAGCCCAAGGCAGACACTTAACTGACCGAGCTGCCCAGGTGCCCCGGCATAAGTGTTCTTAAGAGATACTTATTCCACTTCATCAGCGACAACCATCCAAATTTAGGCCACTTTGTTTCTTTGCAAAGAAATATGTTATTCTTAGTAGTAAAATTTTCTTTTTAAAAACGATTTATTTATTTGACACAGAGAGAGACAGCAAGAGAGTGAACATAAGGAGGAGGAGTGGGAGAGGGAGAAGCAGGTTTCCCACTGAGCAGGAAGCCTGATTCAGGGCTCCAGCCCAGGGCTGGTCCTGGGATCATGACCCCAGCAGAAGGTAGATGTTTAACAGCTGAGCCACCCAGGCCCCTGTAGTAAAATTTTCTAAACGATATGAATATTTTCCTATCTTTTACATTAAGCAATTAAACTATTCAAGGATGTATTTAAGAACCATTTCAGAGGGGATATGAAAAACTCAGAAGTCATGCTCACTCCCTAGAAACAACAATTTAATTTGACAGATTAAATACACAGACATAGAACATTTAGGAAACAATTACATAGCCATGCATAAAGGAATGCGTAATAATGTTCTAAGAATGAAAATGTGGACAAAATCATTGGCAGAAGTTTCCAGACTGGATTGGTGACTGCCCTGGTGGAGAAACATCATTGGTAAAAGCACAAGGTGAGTGTTTTCCTCATATTTCTCTAAGGACACGGTTCTTAGGTAAAAGGCAGTTGCTACCACATTATATACTAAGTTCTTTTCGTAATTGCCTGGGGTATCAAAAGCTATAAGAAGGAAAAAGGAACAAATAGATAAATTACAGATTTCCAAATTTTTATAGTTGGCTGAAACTTCATTTAAATGACCTTGCAATACTAAGACTTAGGTGACAATCTAGATTAATTTCTCTGTGTAGTTCTGTATGTATAATGTAGCATATATACACCACACCTATCATTTTTGTGTTTATGAGAATAGAGTGTAGTCCTGTTCCAGCAGAACTGGCCATTCTGGTGAAAAACACCTGGGCCATATTATTTCCCATCTTTCTCAGATGTACAGATATTATCTGTATATGATGGCTTATGATGCCAACCATTTCATAAGTTTAGAAAGGAAAGAACTAAATTTAAAAATGCTAATGTGGTAGTTCTTTAGGATTTTATAAGCATGACTAGGAAGCTGATATATTTATTAATTTATTTATTTATCAAGTAAAGCATTTGAATACATGCATTATATGGTATCAAAAGGCACAGGCAAGAATAGATTTTGTTTTTAAAGTTCCTTTGAAAGTTAAAGTCTGAAGTTCATAGGAAAATTTACCCATCAAGTAGAATTTTCTGTAAAATAAAGTTACAAATGAGAGGTAGACAGGTCCATACCTGTTGAACTAACAGAACTCTGTTTCATTAGCCCTAACTTTGCACCAATGATTTTGCCAAAGTCCTTGTCCCATAGGGAGTTGTGCCCCTAGAGGTGTTGCAGAAGTCTGGTGGCAGGAGAGGAAAAAGGATCTCATGGTGGAGAGACAAAGTTCTACAGTGAGGGAACAGAGGTGAGTAGTGAAGGATGAATGTCTGTTTAATTTATTAATGGTGTTTTGACCTACAGATTGAGTTTCCACATGTTAATGGTATTTCAGGATAATGTTCTAAATAAACAACTTTTTATTTCAATTCAGTATTTTCTCACTTGCCCATGCAGTTTCACAATATTTCTTTACTTCTTTGTCTTTATTCGTGCTTTCTCTTGATCTGTACTTATTGCCTAAGCAACATTACTGCAACAATACAAGATATCAAGTAGGAGAAAAATTTATTCACAATGTGCTCATGCTGACATACCAACTACTTTCATTTTCCCACCTCTTTTCCAGTTTGTCCATATGTAAACATTGTTGTAACCAACACAGAGATACTCCTGTGCTCTGGTCTTTTTCACTTGACGTTGTATCATATCTTATGAGTCTTCATCTTTTCCCCTTTAGCACAAAAAAAAAAAAAAAAGAAAGAAAGGAAAGAAAGAAAAGAAGAGAAGAGAAAAGGAAAGAAAGAAAAGAAGCACTTGGTCTTCTGGATTCCATATTGAATGCCCAGGATTGTAAACCTCTGTCCTGGGCATCAAAATTCCATGTAGCTTCCTTTAGAGAAGGGGCTCTTTGCATCACCTCTGAGAGTGAACCTCTGTCGATGTCTCTCCAGTTAGAAGCCAATGACTTTCCATTCTCTTAAAAGTGCAAAGAAAGTGCACTTTCTTGCAGATTACTTTTGGGCTGATTTTCTTTTTCAGTGTTCTAAAATTCATTATTTATGCCTCACACCCAGTGCTCCATGCAATACGAGCCCTCCATAATACCCACGACCAGGCTCACCCAACCCCTTAACCCCCTCCCCTCCAAAACCCTCAGTTTGTTTCTCAGAGTCCACAGTCTGTCATGGTTTGTCTCCCCCTCTGATTTCCCCCAACTCACTTCTCTCCATCTCCCAATGTCCTACATGTTATTCCTTATGCTCCACAAGTAAGTGAAACCATATGATAATTGACTCTCTCTGCTTGACTTATTTTACTCAGTGTAATCTCCTCCAGTCCCATCCATGTTCCTGATGGAGGCATAATACTCCATTGTATATATGGACCATATCTTCTTCATCCATTCATCTGTTGAAGGGCATGTTGGCTCTTTCCACATTTGGTAAAATGTGGCTATTGCTGCTATCAACATTGGGGTACCAATAGCCTTTCTTTTCACTACATCTGTATCTTTGGGGTAAATACCCAGTATTGCAATTGCAGGGTCATAGGGCAGCTCTATATTTAATTTCTTAAGGAATCTCCACACTGTTTTCCAAAGTGGCTGCACCAACTTGCATTCCCACCAACAGTGTAAGCGGGTTCCCCTTTCTCCACATCCTCTTCAGCACTTATTGCTTACTGCCTTGTTAATTTTGGCCATTTTAACTGGTTGGAGGTGGTATCTCAATATGGTTTTGATTTGAGTCTCCCTGAAGCAGTGATAAAAAGCCTCCTAAAAAACAAGAGCTCAGGACCTGACAGATTCCCTGGAGAATTCTACCAAACATTCAAAGAAGAAATAATACCTATTCTTCTGAAGCTGTTTCAAAAAATAGAAACAGAAGGAAAACTTCCAGACACTTTTTATGAAGCCAGCATCACCCTGATGCCCAAACCAGGCAAAGACCCACCAAAAAGGAGAATTTCAGACCAATATCCCTGATGAATATGGATGCTAAGATTGTCAACAAGATCCTAGCTAATAGGAGATCCAACAGTACATAAAAAAGATGATCTGCCATGACCAGGTGGGATTTATCCATGGGATGTAAGAGTGGTTCAACATTCGCAAATCAATCAATGTGATAGAACAAATCAATAAGAGAAGAGAGAAGAACCACATGGTCCTCTCAATTGATGCAGAAAGAGCATTTGACAAGATATAGCATCCTTTCCTGATTAAAACCCTTCAAAGTACAGGGATAGAGGGTACATTCCTCAACTTCATAAAAGATATCTATGAAAAACCCACAGTGTATATCATCTTCAATGGGAAAAGCTGACAGACTTCCCTTTGAGATAAGGAACACAATAAGGATATCCACTCTCACCACTCTTGTTCAACATAGTACTAGAAACCCTAGCAACAGCAATCAGACAACAAAAAGAAATAAAAGGTATTCAAATTGGCAATGAGAAGTCAAATTCTCTTTCTTTACAGATGACATAATCCTTTATATGGAAAACCCAAAAGACTCCACCCCCAACTACTAGAACTCATATAGTAATTCAGTAATGTGGCAGGATACAAAAATCAATGTACAGAAATCAGTTTCTTTCTTATACACTAACAATGAAAATACAGAAAAGGAAATTAGAGAATCGATTCCATTTACTATAGCACCTTGAACCATAAGATACCTGGGAATAAACCTAACCGAAAAGGTAAAGGATCTATACTCAAGGAACTAGAGAACACTCATGAAAGAAATTGAAGAAGAAAGAAAAAGATGGAAAAGCATTCCATGCTCATGGATCAGAAGAATGAAAATTGTTAAAATGTCCATATTGCCCAGAGCAATTTATACTTTCAATGCCATCCTGATCAAAATTCCATGAGCATTTTTCAAAATGCTCTAACAAACAATCCTAAAATTTGTATGGAACCAGAAGAGACCCTGAATTGCTAAGGAAATGTTGGGGGGGGGAAAAAAAGCTGGGGGCATCATGTTCCCTGATTTCAAGCTTTACTACAAGGCTGTGATCACCAAGACAGCATGGTACGGGCATAAAAACAGACACATAGACCAGTGGAACAGAGTAGAGAGCCAAGATATGGACTCTTACCTCTATGGTCAAATAATTTTTAACAAAGAAGGAAAATTACACAGTGGAAAAAAGACAGTTTCTTCAATAAATGGTGCTGGGAAAATTGGACAGCTATATGTAGAAGAATGAAACTTGATCATTCTCTTACACCATACACAAAGATAAACTCGAAATGGATAAAAGGCCTCAATGTGAGGCAGGAATCTATCAAAATCCTAGAGGAGAACATAGGCAATAGCAATAGGCAACATCAGCCACAGCAACTTCTTTCAAAATATGTCTCCAAAGGCAAAGGAAACAAAAGCAAAAATGAACTTTTGGGACCTCATCAAGATCAAAAGCTTCTGCACAGCAAAGGAAATAGTCAACAAAATGAAGAGGAAACCCACGGAATGGGAGAAGACATTCACAAATGACACTACAGACTAAGGGCTGATATCCAAGATCTGTAAAGAACTCCTCAAACTCAACACCCAAAAAACAGATAATCACGTCCAAAAATGGGCAGAAGACATGAACAGACACTTCTCCAAAGAAGACATACAAATAGCTAACAGACACATGAAAAAATGCTCATCATCATTAGACACTAGGGCTGCTTGTTCTTTTAACTGTCATTGAAATTTCAAGGTAATTTCAAGTTTTATACTTGAAACACATATCAACTGTTTCCCTTAGTGTGGTGCCTGGAATATGTAGTAGGCGCTCAATAAATACTTATTGAATAAACCGTATCACTCATACAGGATCACATTATATGTATCTATATATTTATAGAGCTAGATATATAATATCTGTATCTATATATCTATATCTATTATATATATTTACCTTAGCAATTAGCAATAATCGCACCTCGGATAAACCTCATTGGCTACGATACTGCCGCTGCGCAAAGCTGTATATTTACCTTAGCAAAAGAAAGTTTTCATAATGTATTTCCAAATGAAAAGTGTATGCTTGGTGTGCCTGGGTGGTTCAGCCCTTAATCATCTGCCTTTGTCTCAGGTCATGATCCCAGAGTCCTGGGATCAAGCCCTGCATCTGCCTCCCTGCTGGGTGGGAAGCCTGCTTTCCCTCTCTTAGTCCCCTTGCTTGTGTTCCCTCTCTTTCTGTGTCTCTCTCTGTCAAATAAATAAATAAAATCTTAAGAAAACAAAGTGCGTGCTTATCTAGAAAAACTCCTAAAAAGTAGAAATCATAGTGTTTTAAAATATATTTTAAAGAATGATGCTCTTTATTATCTCACTTGCTTTATCTCTTTTAAAGCTTCATAACAACCTGTGCTCCTGGTATCAATACCTATCATATAGATGAATAAGGCTCAGAGAAATAAGAAACTTTTCTAAGATCACCCAATTAATAAGTAAGTGTTCGAGCTAAATTCTGGACACTGCCTTTCTGTGTTCATGTAATATATTTCCAGTATCCACAGTCTGGTTTTCAGTTTTAGATACATAAAGATCAGAATGCTATGAAAAAGACTGCTTCTAGGTGTCCCTTTAAGTGTTATTTGTAGGGTGCCTGGGTGGCTTAGTCAGTTAAGCGTTTGCCTTCGGCTCAGGTCATGATCCCAGGGTTCTGGGATGCCCACTCAGTGGGAATCTCCTTCTCTCTCTGCTGCCCCCACCCCTTGCTTATGTGCTCTCTGTTTGTCAAATAAATAAAATCTTTAAAAAGTGTATTATTTGTGTTTGCTATGAAGTGGGAGGTGTCAGCAGTGGTGGTTCACCCTTGGGGATGTCTTGATTTCACCTTAGTGGCTGACACCAGTTAACCCTGGGATTTTCTCAACTGGCTTTTAGTATGGATTTGAATTCTTTGGGTTATCTAGTCACTATAAAGTGTTCGTGCCTGGTTAGGTTACCTATCTTCTCAGAAAACTACAGAGAAAATGATAGTTCTATAATAATGGTATATGACGTAGAGGAGGGGTATCATGGGTACTGCCTTAAGAATCCCTAAAAACTACAAGGTTGGAATACAATATAATCAGGCAAAAGGAAATATAATAAAGTGAAATCAACTGCTCTGCTACAACTCTTTAACAAGAAAGGAATGAAAGAATGTAGTCCTTGACTATAGACAGAAAAATATTTTTTAAAAATATTTGTCTTAAAAAATATTTGCCTTACACTAACTCAGTGGCTTGTAATTTCTAGAATGAATTCTAATGTCTTATGGAATTCTATGGATATATTTTACTCCCATCCATTTTGAGGAAATTGTAATATTGATATATTTAGACATCAAACAAAACATATAACATTAAAATAAACATGAATATTCCTTAGAATTTCAGCTTTTATAAAATATTGGCTGTTGATAGTTATAATTTAATCTGTATAACATTAACACTAGTAATAATAATGGAATTTTTTTCCAGCCACATTTGGATCTAAAACATCTACTAGGTAACTGTCATCCTCTTCAAATCACTGGAGTATTTTAACATTAGCTAAGCATTACTAAAAATATTTCTGAGAAATTTTATTCCACTTCATAGGCTTAGTGTGTCTGTCAAAAACATTAAATATCTGGACACTATAGCAGCATTCCATCTTAGAATCAGAAATCAATCTTAGAAAATATGATCTTGTACTCATGATGTGATACAATAATTTCAGAGCATAGAAATATTCTATGGATCCATAAGTACCAAAATGAGACAATTTAAAATGAAACTGAATGTTTCTTTTAATGATAACATCAGCTTATTTTATGCTATTCAAAATATTTACATATTAGAATGAAGCAAGATTAATACAAACCAGTAAGATGGAATTAAAATGTTTATCTATATTTGTATATCTCATGAACAGTGATTCTCATCTGCCAATATCCTACGATATTCACTAGCAAAGTTATAAAAATTTGGAACACAAATCTGTAGATTTAAAGATACAAATGCACTGAAAATATGTTAGATTTGCAAAAAAAAAAAAAACCACACACATAGATCTGTGAAAGTAGTTGTGTAAGAGCTAATAATTAAATGGAAGACAGAGACTTGCAAAGTAACAAATTCATATTCTATGATTCTTTTACACATCTGTCGGAGAGCCTAAACTTGAGTATTTACATGACCATCCTTAGAGTTGTTAGGGCTTCTTGCTATTTGTGCCAAGTGATAATGTGTTTGAAGCTTGTATAAGTCTACAAGAATTTAGATGTCTCATTTCCATCCACAAAAAAGTTAGCTTGGTCAATTTTATCACAAGCTTATTTGTGTAAATGACCCCTCATGGGAGTTTACATCTCTTGCAATATTATCACCTCCACTTTACAGATAAAAAATGAAGGGTTGAAAATGGAATTGATAAAATTTTGTAGAAATTTTCAAATATACTAATTTTCAAATATACTAAGGTTTATAACTTAATTTTCAAATTTACTAATGTTTCTTCTTTGCTATCTCTAAGGCATAAAGTGTCCATGCCTTAGTATAGACTGGAATAGTATAACTTGATAAGATTAAAGATATCTGTTTTTTCAGATTTTCAAGTGGTCTCTTTTTTTTAATCTTTTTAATTTTTTATTAACATATAATGCATTATTAGCCCCAGGGGTACAAGTCTGTGAATAGCCAGGTTTACACACTTCACAGCATTCCCCATAGCACATACCTTCCCCAACGTCCATAACCCAACTTTACTACCTTCCTTAAATAGAGGATTTCTTTTTTACAAACAACTTTGAAAAAATGTACGCATGAGTTAGTAAAAAAGGGACAAACTCCATTTTCAGAGTTAAGGTTAGATATTAATTGAAACAAATATATCAAAATAGTTACACTATGTGTAAATTAGTGAGTAGGAATTAACTGTGTCTAATTTGGGTAGGGGAATTTTGCAATGTAAAAAGAAATGTTCAGCTAATATTATAAAGTGTACAGCAACTTAACACGATAGGTATACAACTAAAGGTAAACTGATAAGCACGGATAGGTGTGAGTCAGACTGAATAGTGATCAGAAGAACAAATAAATCAGAGTGAATAACCTCAGCAGAAAGGGCACATACTTTCATTTCACTTGGGTAAGTATGTAGGAATAAACAGGCTGAGTCATATTTCATTTTTTTAAAAGAAACTGTCAAATTGTTTTCCAAAGTGGTTGTACCATTTTACATGCCCATGAGCAGCATATGAGGGTTCCAGTTTCTCTGTATCTTTGATAAGACTTGGAATGTCAGCCATTCTAATAGGTGTGCAGTAGTACCTAATTATGGTTTTAGTTTGCTCATGATTAATAATGTTGAGTATCTTTTGCTAAGTTTATTTGCTATCTTTATAGTTTCTTTCATCAAGTTCTTGTTAAAAAACTTGAACAGATATGTGATTTGAAATATTTTCTCCTAGTCTGTTTCTTGTCTTTTCATTCTCTTAACTCAGTATTTTAAAGTTGTGGACATAAATGCTCATAGAAGCTTTATTTGTAATAACAAATATCAAGTTATTGTTATTGTAATAACAAAAATCAAGTAACAATCCAACTATACATCAGTAAGTGAGGGGATAAACAATTGTGGTATCCAAACACCAGGATATTTTCCAGCAATAAGAAAGAATTAATTGTTGATATAAGTAACAACATGGATAATCCTCAAAATAATTATGCTGAGTGAAAAAAGGCAGAAAAAAATAGTACATGCATTGTGATTTCATTTATACAAAATAACAGTAATGTAAGGTAATCCATGGTGACAGAAAACAGAAAATTGGTTTCCTCAAAATAAGGGGATAACAGGTGACAAGGATTACATTCAGACACAAAGAAATTTTTGAGAGAAATGGATACATTCATTATCTTGCTTATAATGATAGTGTCATGGGTTTATACTTACACCCAAACTCAATGAATTGTACACGTTAAATATGTATGTCAATTATACCTCAATAAAGCTGTTTTAAATATGTAGCAGAAAATTTGCATTATACTCTATTTGTGTTCTTAATTAAGTTATTTTTAAAAAGTAAAGAAAAAAGAACAAAGCAAAGAAAATCATAGAGTACATAACATTCCATGAAAAGTTACATTACATCTCATTTATACTTTTATGATACCATTTGACTCATTATTTTTTTTTTTTAAAGATTTTATTTATTTATTTGACACAGAGAGACTCAGCGAGAAAGGGAACACAAGCAGGGAGAGTGGGAGTAGGAGAAGCAGGCCTCCTGCTGAGCAGGGATCCCAATGCGGGGCTCGATCCCAGGACCCCAGGATCACGATCTGAGTCAAAGGCAGATGCTTAATGACTGAGCCACCCAAGCAACCCCCATTTGGCTCATTCTAAGGCAAAACATGACCAGTGTAATATTTTACCCTTCCCTTTTAAACTTTAAGATGACTAAAATTCCATTCTGGAAGTTTCAATTTAGACAACAATGTATCATGAAATTCTCAATATTTATACTGACTGTAAAAAGAACATATTATGAAAACATTAGTTTTCATTGAAAACATAATAAATTCTGCCCTTGGCAAGGCATGTAATTAAAAGTGTAAAAAAATTGCCACCACCAGGCATTAATTTTATGTGTCAGATCATGCAAAAAAATAGTAATTTGTTTTTTCAGTTTTCTGATTAAAATCAAAGGATATTAATTAAGGACAAAGCAAGGTAAAACAGGTCAGTGGGATCATTTTGGGAACGGTTATAAATTTCACTTAATGTTATTGGCACATCTTCTGGTTTCGTGGCCCTTGAAATATACAGCATAATTCTCAACACTGAGCTAAACAAAATCAGACTCTAACAGAGGGCAGCAGGTGGGTTCCAATGGATCCGCTGGGAGTAGCAAAAATTTACATCTCACCACTAAAAACAACTGGACAGACCAGGATGGTTCTCTAAATCTCTATTCCCATTAGTTCTCTTTGTTAGATAACCCTGTAAAAGTAAAATGGGTTACTGTCCTGGCTCCATTAGCCCTTTGTTCTTACATTTCCCCCCTCAAATGGATCATCTTTTCATTTGTTTTCCAGCTATATTGTGTGTGTTAATGGAAATAAATAATTTTCTTCCTGCATTACTGTGCAGTCTTATGTGATCTTTCTTGTCATCCCCCCGATCTGTATCTTCTGTTCATTTGCTGCTTCAAAACAGTCTGGAATATTTAAAATAATGATTAAAATTTCTGCCACTGCAGAGGATAAAGAAAAAGAAATTCTGTAGGGGCTGTTTGCTCTATTCAAAAGTTGCTAATTTAGATTTTTACTTTGCAACACACCTCTTTGAGTTGCTCTGTAGATAATTGTGGGTATGTAACTATCAAATGATTATAACTTAGTAAATTTCCTTTAGCATTTTAGTATTCCTCAAAAGAGAGTTTTGAAGAGTTTATATGTGTTCTGAAGATACAGTGAACATTTAGTGACTGTGCAAATTACTTCCTAATAATTAAGATATGCTTCAATATGAATAAAGGAAACATCTTCATTTGGGTTAAGAACACAAAGATCAAAATGTCTTCTGCTGTAATAAACTTATTTTAGAAAGAGTTCTAGGGTAATAGAAAGTGTGTGAAGACAGTACAAAGTCCCCATATACTCTATATCGTTTCCCATATTGTCTATATTTCACATTATTGTGATACATTTGTCACAACTAATAAACCAATATTGACACATTATTAACTAAACTACTTGGAAAGGAAAATATCAAGTGCAGCCCCCATTTATAAAGTTACACATACATAATAAATACACTTACATAAAATCCAGATTCTCTTAGGTATTTACCCAAGGAAAATGAAAACATGTGTCCACACATATATTTGTATATGAATGTCCATAATAGCTGAATCAATCATAGGACCCAAATGTCCATCAACATGTGAATAGGTAAACAAAATGTGAACTATCTATATAATGGGATACTACTCTAATAAAAAGAAACAAACTACTGGTGCATACAACATGGGTAGATTTCAGGCATTATGCTAAATTAAAGAAAGTGAATATAGAGTTGCATAAGATGTTACTAGAAAAGGCAAAGTCTTAGTGACTGAGAGCAAATCTGAGTTTGCCAGGACTAGGGTTGGTGGGAGGAAATGGACTACAATGTGGTAGAAGGGAAGATGTACACATGGATATATTTTTTCCCAAATTCATCAACTTGTACAATTAAAATTGGTGAATTTTACTGTATATAAATTTTACCTCAATAAACTAAGTGAAAATAAGTGGAATGGATTTGATGGTAAAGCAAGTTTCTAAGACTTAAACAGCTTGACCAAATTTTAAGTTCACTATTCTTTAAACAGAAATAATGTTTAGTAAAAATCAGTAACAAGTAATTGCTTGTGGTAAATAAAGCTTCTTGAATTAATGTCAAAATAGAAAAGTCTGTTCATATTCAAAGAAAGCCTTGAAATAGCACCAAGTAAACTGACACGTAGTAAAATTGGCAAAAAGAAGTAAACACTACACCAGTGTATTAGGAAAGCTAAGGTTTTTCACAAGATTCAAATCAGGTTTTAAAATTAAATATATGGTTTTGAGCCCATTACTGGAATGTTTAGGCTTTTGCCTTCCTTTGATTTATATAGTATTGGACACCTATAATGAAAATAAAATTTCAGAACAAGAATTGCATAAAATCGGGAGGAGTCAAGATGGCGGAGAAGTAGCAGGCTGAGACGACATCGGGTAGCAGGAGATCAGCTAGATAGCTTATCTAACCATTGTGAACACCTATAAATCCAACGGGAAATCGAAGAGAAGAAGAGCAACAATCCCAGAAACAGAAAATCGATCACTTTCTGAAAGGTAGGACCTGCGGAGAAGTGAATCCAAAGCGACGGGAAGATAGACCCTGGGGGGAGGGGCCGGCACCCGGCAAGCGGCGGAGCGACGGAGCACAAAACCGGGACTTTTAAAAGTCGGCTCCACTGGGAGACATCGCTCCAGAGGCTAAACTGGGGGGAAACCCAGGCGGGGTCAGCATAACCCCAGGACCCGCGGGGTCACAGAAGGACTGGGGGTGTCTGAGTGCCGCAGAGCTCGCAGGTATTAGAGCGGGGAAGCCGGCTATAGCGACAAAGCCGAGGAGTGAGCTCTAAGCCCGGGGTTACCTTGTGCCGGTCGCAGGCTGGGTGGGCTCGGAGCGCGGCCGGAGGCCGCGGAGACAAAAGCGACCCGGCGCTTTTCTCCAGCTCCAACAATTGACTGCTTTCCTCGAGGCGCGACCGCAAGCCAGGGAGGCGGGGCTATTGGGCGCTTTGCTCTGGGAGCGCACTGAGGAGCGGAACCCCAAGCTCTGGGCTCCTCCGGGCCGAGAGATTGGGAGGCCGCCATCTTCATTCCCGTCCTCCGGAACTCTACGGAAAGCGCTCAGGGAACAAAAGCTCCCGAAAGCGAACCCGAGCGGATTACTTAGCCCGGCCCCTGGCAAGGGCGGTGCAATTCCGCCTGCGGCAAAGACACTTGAGAATCACTACAACAGGCCCCTCCCCCAGAAGATCAACAAGAAACCATCCAAAACCAACTTCAGTCACCAAGAACAGCGGAATTCCACAGCAGGAGAAAGCAAATCCTACCTGGACAAAATGACAAGGCGGAAAAACTCACCTCAAAAAAAAGAACAAGAGGCCGTACCGAAGGCTGGAGACCTAATCAATACAGACATAGGTAGCATGACAGATCTAGAGTTCAGAATGACAATTCTCAAGGTTCTAGCCGGGCTCGAAAAAGGCATAGAAGATATTAGAGAAACCCTCTCCGGAGAGATAAAAGCCCTTTCTGGAGAAATAAAAGAACTAAAATCTAACCAAGTTGAAATCAAAAAAGCTATTCATGAGGTGCAATCAAAAATGGAAGCTCTCACTGCCAGGATAAATGAGGCAGAAGAAAGAATTAGTGACATAGAAGACCAAATGACAGAGAATAAAGAAGCTGAGCAAAAGAGAGACAAACAACTACTGGAACACGAGGAGAGGATTCGAGAGATAAGTGACACCATAAGACGACACAACATTAGAATAATTGGGATTCCAGAAGAAGAAGAAAGAGAGAGGGGAGCAGAAGGTATATTGGAGACAATTATTGGAGAGAATTTCCCTAATATGGCAAAGGGAACAAACATCAAAATCCAGGAGATGCTAAGAACGCCCCTCAAAATCAATAAAAATAGGTCCACACCTCGTCACCTGATAGTAAAATTTACAAGTCTTAGCGACAAAGAGAAAATCCTGAAAGCAGCCCGGGAAAAGAAGTCTGTAACATACAAGGGTAAAAACATTAGATTGGCAGCGGACCTATCCACAGAGACCTGGCAGGCCAGAAAGAACTGGCATGATATATTCAGAGCACTAAACGAGAAAAACATGCAGCCAAGAATACTATATCCAGCTAGGCTATCATTGAAAATAGAAGGAGAGATAAAGAGCTTCCAGGACAAACAAAAGCTGAAAGAATTTGCAAACACCAAACCAGCTCTACAGGAAATATTGAAAGGGGTCCTCTAAGCAAAGAGAGACCCTAAAAGTAGTAGATCAGAAAGAAACAGAAACAATATACAGTAACAATCATCTTACAGGCAATACAATGGCACTCAATTCATATCTCTCAATAGTTACCCTGAATGTTAATGGGCTAAATGCCCCAATCAAAAGACACAGGGTATCAGAATGGATAAAAAAACAAAACCCATCAATATGCTGCCTACAAGAAACTCATTTTAGACCCGAAGACACCTCCAGATTTAAAGTGAGGGGGTGGAAAACAATGTACCATGCTAATGGACATCAGAAGAAAGCTGGGGTGGCAATCCTTATATCAGATCAATTAGATTTTAAGCCAAAGACTATAATAAGAGATGAGGAAGGACACTATATCATACTCAAAGGGTCTGTCCAACAAGAAGATCTAACAATCTTAAATATCTATGCCCCTAACATGGGAGCAGCCAACTATATAAACCAATTAATAACAAAATCAAAGAAATACATCGACAGTAATACAATAATAGCAGGGGACTTTAACACTCCCCTCACTGAAATGGACAGATCATCTAAGCAAAAGATCAACAAGGAAATAAAGGCCTTAAATGACACACTGGACCAGATGGACATCACAGATATATTCAGAACATTCCATCCCAAAGCAACAGAATATACATTCTTCTCTAGTGCACATGGAACATTCTCCAGAATAGACCACATCCTGGGTCATAAATCAGGTCTCAATCGGTACCAAAAGATCGAGATCATTCCCTGCATATTTTCAGACCACAATGCTCTGAAGCTCGAACTCAATCACAAGAGGAAATTTGGAAAGAACGCAAATACATGGAGACTAAACAGCATCCTTCTAAAAAATGAATGGGTCAACCAGGAAATTAAAGAAGAATTGAAAAAATTCATGGAAACAAATGATAATGAAAACACAACAGTTCAAAATCTGTGGGACACAACAAAGGCAGTCCTGAGAGGAAAATATATAGCAGTGCAAGCCTTTCTCAAGAAACAAGAAAGGTCTCAAATACACAACCTAACCCTACACCTAAAGGAGCTGGAGAGAGAACAACAAAGAAAGCCTAAACCCAGCAGGAGAAGAGAAATCATAAAGATCAGAGCAGAAATCAATGAAATAGAAACTAAAAAAACAATAGAACAAATCAACAAAACTAGGAGCTGGTTCTTTGAAAGAATTAATAAGATTGATAAGCCCCTGGCCAGACTTATCAAAAAGAAAAGAGAAAGGACGCAAATAAATAAAATCATGAATGAAAGAGGAGAGATCACAACCAACACCAAAGAAATACAAACAATTATAAGAACATACTACGAGCAACTCTATGGCAACAAATTTGACAACCTGGAAGAAATGGATACATTTCTAGAAATGTATAAACTACCACAACTGAACCAGGAAGAAATAGATAACCTGAACAGACCCATAACCAGTAAGGAGATTGAAACAGTCATCAAAAATCTCCAAACAAACAAAAGTCCAGGACCAGACGGCTTCCCAGGGGAATTCTACCAAACATTTAAAGAAGAATTAATTCCTATTCTCCTGAAACTGTTCCAAAAAATAGAAATGGAAGGAAAACTTCCAAACTCATTCTATGAGGCCAGCATCACCTTGATCCCAAAACCAGACAAGGATCCCACCAAAAAAGAGAATTACAGACCAATATCCTTGATGAACACAGATGCGAAAATTCTCACCAAAATACTGGCCAATAGGATCCAACAGTACATTAAAAGGATTATTCACCACGACCAAGTGGGATTTATTCCAGGGCTGCAAGGTTGGTTCAACATCCGCAAATCCATCAATGTGATACAATACATTAATAAAAGAAAGAGTAAGAACCATATGATACTCTCAATAGATGCTGAAAAAGCGTTTGACAAAGTGCAGCATCCCTTCCTGATTAAAACTCTTCAAAGTGTAGGGATAGAAGGCACATACCTCAACATTATCAAAGCCATCTATGAAAAACCCACCGCAAATATCATTCTCAATGGAGAAAAACTGAAAGCTTTTCCGCTAAGGTCAGGAACACGGCAGGGATGTCCGTTATCACCACTGCTGTTCAATATAGTACTAGAAGTCCTAGCCTCAGCAATCAGACAACAAAAAGAAATTAAAGGCATCCACATCGGCAAAGAAGAAGTCAAACTATCACTCTTTGCAGATGATATGATACTATATGTGGAAAACCCAAAAGGCTCCACTCCAAAACTGCTAGAACTTATACAGGAATTCAGTAAAGTGTCAGGATATAAAGTCAATGCACAGAAATCAGTCGCATTTCTTTACACTAACAACAAGACAGAAGAAAGAGAAATTGAGGAGTCAGTCCCATTTACAATCGTACCCAAAACCATAAGATACCTAGGAATAAATCTAACCAAAGAGGTAAAGAATCTATACTCAGAAAACTATAAAGTACTCATGAAAGAAATTGAGGAAGACACAAAGAAATGGAAAAATATTCCATGCTCATGGATTGGAAGAACAAATATTGTGAAAATGTCTATTTTACCTAAAGCAATCTACACATTTAATGCAATCCCTATCAAAATCCCATCCATTTTTTTTAAAGAAATAGAACAAATAATCCTAAAATTTATATGGAACCAGAAAAGACCTCGAATAGCCAAAGGAATATTGAAAAAGAAAGCCAAAGTCGGTGGTATCACAATTCCAGACTTCAAGCTCTATTACAAAGCTGTCATCATCAAGACAGTATGGTACTGGCACAAAAACAGACATATAGACCAATGGAACAGAATAGAGAGCCCAGAAATAGACCCTCAACTCTATGGTCAACTAATCTTCGACAAAGCAGGAAAGAATATCCAATGGAAAAAAGACAGCCTCTTCAACAAATGGTGCTGGGAAAATTGGACAGCCACATGCAGAAAAATGAAATTGGACTATTTCCTTACACCACACACGAAAATAGACTCAAAGTGGATGAAGGACCTCAATGTGCGAAAGGAATCTATCAAAATCCTTGAGGACAATGCAGGCAGCAACCTCTTTGACCTCCACCGCAGCAACTTCTTCCTAGGAACATCGCCAAAGGCAACAGAAGCAAGGGCAAAAATGAACTATTGGGATTTCATCAAGATCAAAAGCTTTTGCACAGCAAAGGAAACAGTTAACAAAACCAAAAGACAACTGACAGAATGGGAGAAGATATTTGCAAACGACATATCAGATAAAGGGCTCGTATCCAAAATCTATAAAGAGCTTATCAAACTCAATACCCAAAGAACAAATAATCCAGTCAAGAAATGGGCAGAGGACATGAACAGACATTTCTGCAAGGAAGACATCCAGATGGCCAACAGACACATGAAAAAATGCTCCACATCACTCGGCATCAGGGAAATACAAATCAAAACCACAATGAGATACCACCTCACACCAGTCAGAATGGCTAAAATTAACAAGTCAAGAAACGACAGATGCTGGCGAGGATGCGGAAAGAGGGGAACCTTCCTACACTGTTGGTGGGAATGCAAGCTGGTGCAACCACTCTGGAAAACAGTGTGGAGGTTCCTCAAAAAACTGAAAATAGAGCTACCCTACGACCCAGCAATTGCACTCCTGGGTATATATCCTAAAGATACAAACGTGGTGCTCCGAAGGGGCACGTGCACCCGAATGTTTATAGCAGCAATGTCCACAATAGCCAAACTGTGGAAAGCGCCTAGATGTCCATCAACAGATGAATGGATAAAGAAGATGTGGTATATATACACAATGGAATACTATGCAGCCATCAAAAGACATGAAATCTTGCCATTTGCGACGACGTGGATGGAACTAGAGGGTATCATGCTTAGCGAAATAAGTCAATCGGAGAAATATAACTATCATATGATCTCTTTGATATGAGGAAGTGGAGATGCAAGGTGGGGGGGTTTGGGGGGAGGTAGGAAAAGAAAAAATGAAAAGATGGGATTGGGAGGGAGACAAACCATAAAAGACTCAATCTCAAGAAACAGACTGAGGGTTGCGGGGGGGAAGGGGGATGGGAGAGGGTGGTGGGGAAATGGACATTGGGGAGGGTATGTGCTATGATGAGTGCTGTGAAATGTGTAAACCAGACGATTCACAGACCTGTACCCCTGGGGATAAAAATACATTATATGTTTATTAAAATAAAAAAAATTAAAAAAAAAAAAAAAAAAAAAAGAATTGCATAAAATCAATGACACAACTCATAGGTCTTCTCAGAGTTGGCACGCTCCTTGTGGAAAAAGATAGTCATTCTCATTTTAAAATACTCGGGTAGGCAGCTCCTCCCCTCTGGACAACCAAACCATTTGCTCAGAGGATTTTCTTAAGAATTGTTTATTGAAAAAAAAAAAAGAATTGTTTATTACTATTACACAGCAATTGATGTAGTTAGGAAAATATGTTACTTTCAACATCATCATTCTTTATGTTGATTGCACCCTTGTTAACATAGCAAATTTGTGTCAGTGAGTTCATCTACAATCAAATGATTGGTCTTGCACTTGAGATATATTCAAGTACTCTGTCCTTTTTATTTAATTAAGTCACTCAAGATCTACTGGACATTTCCTTTGTATCAGATACTCTGCTATGTAATGGGGATATGACAATGAAGAAATTATATACAATTATTAACATCAGAGTATTCAGTCTAGTGGAAGAAATAAACCTGCAATTAAAAGATCACCTAAAAGTGCTATGATTACTGCTTTTTTTCTTGTATAGAGTGCTTTGAAATAATATAAAAGGGATAGGAAAGAACATGAGAACATGAACAAGAGAATATGAACATGAACTTGGAGTAGAAAACATATCATAAATCTGAATAAAAACTTGGAAAATTACAAAAATCAGTGCACTAAGATACAACAGAAAGTTGGAGATTTGTAGGTGAGTCTTGACAAAAATTGTTTTTTAAGAAATGTAAAAGTGGCGAAAGACTTTCATCAGTAAGGAGAGGCTATATATAGGTAAATTAATATACATTATCAGGTAATATAAGTGTGTAGTGGTAGTGGAGATGGAAAATTGAAATAATGTATTAAACCAATCCAAATATATTGTTGAATGGGTTAATATTAATAATAAGTATTATTTAACCCACTCTTTCACTACTTTTTTATCTGATCTATTAACATAATTTTTAATTCAGAAACCAATTTCAAGGTTTTCTATATTTATTTTCCCTAACTCTTAATTTCATAAGAAACAGCATGATTTGCCTAAAAAGTAACTAAACTCCTCCTTTCTTCATTTACTTTCTATCATTTTTCTATTATTCTGTGTAAGATTTTCTTTCTCTTTAAGCATAGGCAGTAATTTCTCTGACACTGTTGTAGCAACATCTTGCTAGATACATCTCCTGAGGCAAGGGAAACAAATGCAAAAATAAACTATTAAGACTACATCAAAATAAAGAGCTTCTGCACAGCAAAGGAAACAACAAAACTAAAAGACAACTTACTGAGTGGGAGAAGATATTTGCAAATGACATATTATTTTTGTCATATCCTTGTCATTTGCAAATGACATAAAGGACTAGTATCAAAAATATATAAAGAACTTGTAAAACTCAACACCAAAAAAGCAAATAATCCAGTTAAGAAATGTGCAGAAGATCACTGAACTTGTCAGAATGGCTAAAATCAAAAACTCAAGAAACAACATATGTTGGCAATGATGCCAAGAAAAAGGAACCATCATACACTGCTGGTGGAAATGCAAACTCATCCAGCCACTGTGGAAGACAGCATTGAGGTTCCTCAAAAAATTAAAAATAGAACTACCTTATGGTCCAGTAATCACACTATTGGGTATTTACCCAAAGAATATGAAAACACTAATTCAAAATGATACATGCAATCCTATGTTTATAGCAGCATTATTCATGCTAGCCAAACTATGGAAGCAGCCCAGGTGTCCCATCAATAGAAGAATGGATAAAGAAAATAGTGGTGTATATATAATGGACTATTATCCAGCAATAGAAAGAATGAAATCTTGCCATTTACAACAATGTGAATGGAGCTAGAGAGTATAATGCCAGGTGAAATAAGCCAATCAAAGCAAAACAAATACCATGAGAGACTATGGACTCTGAAAAACAACCTGAGGGTTTTGAAGGGGCGGGTGGGTGGGAGGTTGAGGCAGCCAGGTGGTGGGTATTATGGAGGGCACGTATTGCATGGAGCACTTGGTGTGGTGCATAAACAATGAATTCTGTTACACTGAAAAGAAATTAAAAAAAAAACAAATACCATAGAATTTCACTCATATGTAGAATTTAATAAGCAAAAACAAAGGGGAAAAAAAAGAGCAAACAGACACTAAACTATAGAAAACAAATAGATGGTTACCAGTTGGGCAGATGGGATGGGTGAAATAGGTGAAGGGGATTAAGAGCCCACTTACCCTGATGAGCACTGAGTCCTATATGGGATTGGTGAATCACTACATTGTACACCTGAAATGAATATAACACTGAATATTAACTACATTGGAATTAAATGAAAAATAAAAACAAAGAATTTCTTTCCCTTTAAACTATAATGACAGTTTTCTTCACAGGGAGGAGAGAATCACATGTATTTGAGGGAATAAAGAGTAACTTAAACATATTTTACCATGAGATATGTTTTGTCTAAATCTTTTGAAGAATGGAATCCATTACCATACAGTTTTCCAATGAAAATATTTCTCCCCTTTCTCCTCTCTGGCCACTCTCTTGCTTCCCTTCCTTCTATTCAGATGCATGTATGGAACCCTTACTTTGTGCTATGCAATGCTTAAAGATACTGTGTTGAGTGGACAGGTTGTGCATTGCACCTGCCCAAGGAGCCCCCTTCCCGTTATGGTGCACAGACACAGTGTGCATGGCATATGCAATAATCCCCAGCAGTATATGCTCAACCTTCTTCTCGCCTCATGTTCAATTCTTTTTTTTTTTTAAGATTTTATTTATTTATTTGACAGAGATCACAAGTAGGCAGAGAGGCAGGCAGAGAGAGAGGGGAAAACAGGCTCCCTGCTGAGCAGAGAGCCCGATGCGGGGCTCCATCCCAGGACCCCAGGACCATGACCTGAGCCGAAGGCAGAGGCTTTAACCCACTGAGCCACCCAGGCGCCCCTCATGTTCAATTCTTAATGTATGATATCTGTGAGTTTGTTTTCAAGACACATTTCTTGTGGTCTCTAAATCTTTTAGTAAGCTATTTACTACAATATCTTCCTTTGGCCATCTTACACCTTAAACTGTCAGTATGTTCCCAACTAGATTCATCTTATCTTCTTTAAGGCTTTTTACTTGTCATTTCAAGACAACTCAGGAAACATCTCATCAACAACTATAAAAAGCAGTCTTCGAGGTGCTGTGAGATATGAGGATAGTTAAGACAAGACATTCTTAGACTGAGAGGCTTCTCAGCAAATACACTCATGGATTGTTTTCTATAATCTTTTTTAGCTATTTGCTGCAATGCTGGACCCCAGCACCAGAATCAGATCTGAAGCAGATATATACAACAGATGCAGAGGACACACAGAAAAATCATTCCAAGGATAGTGATAGTCACTGAAATTATTTCATAGTTACAAAGTGAGTGAAAAATTCTGAAAGATTACCTTTTAGTATGGGCTTATTTACTTATTTGATATAAATCATGGTTTCATTTTCTTATATAGAACCATGAAAACTAGCATGTTTGTGACAGATGCAATTTCTCTTTTACTTCTTATCAAATGTTGTTCTCTATATTAACCACCTTTTTATTTTCTGTATTTCCTTTTTATTATTATGTTTTTTCCTTTTTTAAATTTTTTATTTATTTTTTTAAATTTCTTTTCAGTGTTCCAGAATTCATTGTCTATGCACCCACACCCAGTGTCCCATGCAATATGTGCCCTCCATAATACCTACCACCGGGCTCACCCAACCTCCCACCCCTCTCCCCTTCAAAACCCTCTGTTTGTTTCTCAGAGTCTACAGTCTCTCATGGTTCATCTCCCCCTCCAATTTCCCCCAACTCACTTCTCCTCTCCATCTCCCCATGTCCTCCGTGTTATTCCTTGTGCTCCACAAATAAGCGAAACCATATGATAATTAACTCTCTCTGCTTGACTTATTTCACTCAGCACAATCTCTTCCAGTCCTGTCTATGTTGATACAAAAGTTGGGTATTCATCCTTCTTGATGGAGGCATAATACTCCATAGTATATATGGACCATATCTTCTTTATCCATCTGTCCATTGAAGGGCATCTTGGTTCTTTCCAAATTTGGCAACTGTGGCCATTATTGCTATTTACATTGGGGTATAGATGGCCCTTCTTTTCCCTACATCTGTATCTTTGGGGTAAATACCCAGTATTGCAATTGCAGGGTCATAAGGAAGCTCTATTTTTAATTTCTTAAGGAATCGAATCTCCACGCTGTTTTCCAAAGTGGCTGCACCAACTTGTATTCCACCAACAGTGTAAGAGGGTTCCCCTTTCTCCACATCCTCTCCAACACTTGTTGTTTACAGTCTTGTTGATTTTGGCCATTCTGACTGGTGGGAGGTGGTATCTCAATGTGGTTTTGATTTGAATCTCCCTGATAGCTAGTGATGATGAACATTTTTTCATGTGCCTTTTAGCCATTTGTATGTCTTCATTGGAGAAGTGTCTGTCCATGTCTTCTGCCCATTTTTTGAGACAATTATCTATTTTGTATGTGTTGAGTTTGAGGAGTTCTTTTTTTTTTTTTTTAAGATTTTGTTTATTTATTTGACCGAGATCACAAGCAGGCAGAGAGGCAGGCAGAGAGAGAGGAAGGGAAGCAGGCTCCCCGCTGAGCAGAGAGCCCCATGTGGGGCTCAATCCCAGGAATTTGGGACCATGACCCAAGCCGAACGCAGAGGTTTTAACCCACTGAGCCACCCAGGGGCCCCTGAGGAGTTCTTTATAGATCTTGAATATCAGCCCCTTTGCCTGTACTGGCATTTGCAAATATCTTCTCCCATTCCGTGGGTTGCCTCTAAACCAGGCAAAGACCCCACCAAAAAGGAGAATTTCAGACCAATATTTTCTGTATTTCTGGCACTTTGCCATCAGGGGCCTTACTGAGCCCAGAAAGACTGGTCTTCTCAGGAATGGATAATTCCTAGAGATAGTAAAAGGTTGGCTTACTGAGTACACATTTCATATGCAAAGGAATCAATTCAGAGCCTACATCCCACCATCTGTTGGGCTCCAACACTGAGAAGCATTATTTCCCTACTTTAATCACCCCAATGCCAAGTACGGAATACTAGGGACAGCCCCTGTGCCCCTGAGAACACTGAAGTTATTCAAACTAGCCAATCCTAAGCCTTCCCATCCTTGCCATGCCAGTTTCTGAGGATAGAAACCACAACAAAGGGCTCTTGCCAATGTTTTCCCCCCACTTCCTCTGCCTCCTGACCAGCTCTGGTGCTTTCCTGCATGGCCCAGTATGATGTGCAAAGCCCCTTTCTCTTGGGAATTGTAACAAACTATCTTTTCAATGCCAATCACCTCCTGATATGTTGCCTTCACCATAGCTGAAAAATAATAAAACCTTCATTTTAAGGAAGAGCTAGATTTTATGGCCTGTGAGAATTGATGTTGCTTTCACATCTTGCAGAAATAACTTGACCAATTATGCCTTTTCCTCTTTCCAAAGCATAGACTATCATCATGCAAATTTAAGAATTCTATTACTTCCAATAGCTTCTTTGCCACTCAGATAAATAGGTAATGTCTTTCATTCTTTGGTTTCTGATAAAATGTCCTGTATTCAATGGATCCTACAATAAAAATATATTCTGTTGGTAAGTTACTTTATGGTTAATAGATGTTTCTACCTGTATTTATTAATTAAGAACTTATCACACATGAACACACGATAAAGACAGGTCATGAATCATTCCTATATTGGAGATGAAGAAATTGTGCCTCCAAGAGCTCATATGGTTTTCTCAGGCAGGATGGTGGTGGTGGTGGTGGTGGCTGCTTCTTAGTCTACTACCCAAGATTTTTAATTCTTGTGAAATTCAATTTCACAAGTAGAAATCTTGTGAATTGTTAAAATGAAAATCTTTATAGAAAACTTGATTTTAGAAGATGTAGTAAATTGAAGTTAGACTTGTGTCAGTAAAAATTAATCACATCCACAGTTGGAAAGGGAAAGATTGAACCCATTTCTCCCTTTGGCTTTGCATGAAGTTGCAGAACATCTTCTGGAGATGTATTGGGAAAGAATACTTTCTCTGACTACTTAGCATACATATATATCATAGAATCAGGCTGATCCTGTGCTAAGTTTTGTACAGTTTTGCATTCATTTGTCCTTATATTAAAATATTAAGTACTATTATTGAAAAGAATTCCAATTGAACACTTCAAGTAGAGATACACCAAGGCTACAGTATAACTTTTACTATTAAGCAGAGATAAAAATTTAGAGCTGGAATTAATTTGAGAGGTTGTGTAATAGAAACATTTATGAAAGAAGTTCAGTGATATTAGGAAGTTTCCCCAAGATATTATAATGCTCTTTCTTAGCAATTTGTCATTTTGCTACTAAAAAAAGTTCTAACTCACATTCCTTATACCCCTTAAAGATATTTCAGCTCAGAACTCTGTGTTGTAATGCATATTGGAGAATTCAAATCCCTAGCATATTGTGAAGGATGAAAATAACCTTATGTCGTTTCTCTAAGAAAATAATCATGTTCTCTCCTGCAGGAGTTAAACCGTTTGAGGTTGGGAGGGAGAGAGGTGTTGTCCCAAGTTTCAATAAAGTCTGAAGGTAAAAAGTTTAATGAAAATTTCAGGGGCCAGTTCATACTGTACAATCTTATGGAATCTGGGTGGATTTCAAGTACTAGTCTAACCAAGACGAGGAAACCATCTCAATCTTGCACTGCATTTCCTTTTAACATAGTCTCTATGAAAGGAAGGTCTCCCAGTATATTTTTCATTGTTCCCAGAGTATTAGCCCTGAGAAGCCAAAACCTTCTCCAAACCTATGAAAATAATTTAAGAACCCTACAGAACATTTGGGCCTTTTAAAATAAAAAGTTTAAAAGAACTCTGATGTTTGTGAAAGATTCCTTTTATTTATCATTGAAGGCTGGAATTACTTAAAGCAAATCTGCTTCATTTTTCTTTAATGGAAGGCTCCCAAAGGTCACAGAAATTCTGAGAAATCATGTTCTGAAATTTTCTTGGGCTTCTGGGTTATTGAAGCTGGACTGAGTTATGTTTATTAAATCCATGTCTATATTTTTGGCAATTAGTTTCTTACACCTTGACTTTAGAAATCTGGGAATCATTGACATGTCAAAATTTCAAACTATATGAGGCTAATTTTTCATAAAACAATGTGCCTAATTATGGGTATTACTTTTTGAAATGTTTCCATTGCTGATCCTCCTGGGATTTGTACATGGCAAATGCATTTAAAATGCCATCTATCATCTGGACCCCTACTTTCAAGCCCTCATGCAAATGTTTTTGTAAACAATTGGCCCTTGAAGGTATACTTGGAGCCAGGAAGCTCATATTTCATTGGATCAAGAGAAGAAACACATTCCAGAGTTGAGGATCCTCTGAGGACAAAACTGTGAGTCAAGGTTCCCCACATTGTATCATTAATCAGTTTGATTTGAATGATGTCATAAATCCAAGGTCAAAAAGAGAAGTCAAATTCCATCTCCAAAGACCCACTCTTGTAGTTTCAAGGGTGTCCTGTGAAGTTTTCCAATTTCTAAAATTGAGGCAATGCTTATGAACTACAAAATTTGAAGGCCAGCTATAAAACCAGAATTTGGTGATGTGATCAACAAAGGATAGAATTAAATGCATCTAACATACGCTGAACAACCTACATAATTATGATTTTAAGAATAGCAAGCAATCATAAATGGTAACTCACAATGAGAATAGTGACAATTACATGGCTGATTTGAGTATTTTTAAGTGTCCCTTGTGAAGGTGGCTAGCAGGCTTTGATAAGGAAACTTCTCAGAATCTCTACTCAAAACATGGAAATGGAAACCACCTGAAGTGCAAGTTAAAAACAAGATTTCTGAACACCATCCCAATATAGATGCCAGATAAAATACAGAATGTCGATTAAATTTGAATTTCATATAAATAATAAATGTTTGTGTTCCTCTATTTTATTTCAAATAAACAATGAGTAATTGTATTTCTATGTTTTTATTTGCTAAACCTGGCCATATTCCGAGAACAATTGGAATTTTTAATTAGGGTCCCAGAGGATTCTTATTATCAAAAAAGTTGAAGAAATATTACTAGAGATAAATGATTTTTTCCTTCCTGAGTGAGGGATGTTCAAGGAACAAGGTACCAGAGGTTTCTACAGACAGGTATGCCCGAACCTCCAGGCTTTGGAGGTACCAAATCATTTAAAAGTGGACTCACAAGGGGCGCCTGGGTGGCTCAGTTGGTTGGACGACTGCCTTCAGCTCAGGTCATGATCCTGGAGTCCTGGGATCGAGTCCCACATCGGGCTCCCTGTTCGGCAGGGAGTCTGCTTCTCCCACTGACCTCTCTCCTCTCATGCTCTCTCTCTCTCTCAAATAAATAAGATAAAATCTTCAAAAAAAAAGTCGACTTATAAGAAATATCTCTCCTCATTTTGGTTAGACTTAACTTATGTTGCTTTACTGAGGAATAAAATCAGATGAGATACCCTGGCTTTTAGAATCTAGGCAGGAAGGGAGAAGCAAAAGGAGACAAACAAAAGCTGTAGGAATTCATAACCTTTAGGTCAGCCTTATAAGAAATGTTAAATGGAGTTCTTCAAGTTGAAACTAAAGGAGATTAGTTAGTAACAGGAAAACATATGAAAGTATAAAACTCCCTAGTAAATATATAGTTTGATTCAGAATACCCCAATGTTATAATGCTGGTGGGTAAATCACTTAAAACTCTCATATGAAGGATAAAAGACAAAAGTACTAAAAAATAACCATAACTAGAGTAGTTTACAATGTAAAAAGTTGCAAATTATGACACTAAACACATAACATGAGGTGGAGAGTGTGTAAAATGTAGAACTTTTCAATATACTTGAAGTTAAGTTGTTATCAGCTTAAAATACAATGTTATATATATAAGGTATTTTATGTAAGTCTCGTGGTAATCACAAAGCAAAGCTTATAGCAGCCACACAGAAGAAAAAGAGAAAGAAATTAAAGCATACAACTATAGAAATTTATCAAATCATAAAGGAAGGGAGCAAGAGAAGAAGAAAGAAACAGAGGAACAACAAAACAGCCAGAAAACAATGAACAGAATGGTGATAGTAATTTCATACCCACCCAAAATTACTTTAAATATAAATGAACTAAATCCTCCAATCAACAGACATAAAGTGGGCAAATGGATTAAAAAACAAGATCCAGCCATGTTCTGCCTACAAGAGATTCCCTTCAGCTTTAGGGAACACATAGACTGAAAGAGACGTTATGGAGAAATATATTCCATGCCAAGGGAAACCAAAACAAAGTAGAGGCAGACAAAACAGAATTTAAGCCCAAGACTGTAACAACAATTGATGACCATTATGCTAAGTGAATTTAGTCAGATGGAGGAAGGCAATACTCTATGGAATCATTTATATATAGAATCAAAAAAAAAGAAAGAAAGAAAGAAAGAAAGAAAGAAAGAAAGAAAAGCAAAGCCAAGCCCAAATTCATAAAAACAGAGGTAGAAAAGTGGCTGCCAGGATCTGTGGGGTGGAAGAAATAGGAAGAGACTGGTAAAGTGTACAAATTTTCAGGTGTAAGATGAATAGCATGTGAAGAGTTAATGTATAATGTGGTGACTATAACTGATAACACTGTATTGTAGAATTGAAATTTGCTTCGAGAATAGAACTTAAAAATTTTCACCAAAATTAAAAAAGAGGAAAACTATGTGAGGTGATAGATGAGTTAATTAACTTGATGTAGGGAATCCTTCCACAATCCATGTGTATATCAAGTCATCAATCTCTATACTTTAAATATTTAACAACTTGTCAATTATGCCTCAATAAACCTGATAATAATAGTTTTCTTTAAAAAAAAAAGAAGCTTTGTAGGAGGAAAAGAGAAAGGAGAGCAAAGCAGGAAAGGTTAATGTGAGTATGGAAAAAGCAAGTAAAGATAAAATGAAAAAAGCAATGTGGAGAGGAATTGTGGAAATACAAGTGAGAAAGGAGAATATGAGTCCAAGAGGATCCATCAATTCCACTCACTTATATTTCTGTAGAAAATGGGAGATCTAGGCAAGGATATTCTTTGTTTTTTTTTTTTTTTTTTTTTTAGATTTATTTATTTAAATAAATAAATGCTCACTGGCAGGGGTGTGCAATAGGAAGGAGAGGGAGAGAATCCCCAAGAAGACTCCCTGTTGAGCATAGAGCCTGAAGTGGGATTGACCTCACACTCATGAGATCACAACCTGAGCCAAAACCAAGAGTCGGAGGCTCAACCAATTGAGCCACCTAGGCGTCCCTTTGCGAGGATATTCTAAGATGTATGTGGCTAAAATAATACAGAGCTTAGCAGGAGTTATGGTTAATATTGACACTTAAAACTCACATACAATGTTTTATGTTTCACATAATTCTTTTACAAACTTCTTCAGTAATAAATAAATAAATAAATAAATTCTGAGATTGATCATATGTTATCTCTTGATGGAATGATGAACTCTCCCCCGCCCCAAACTTTGCATGTATACATTATTTTTCATGCAATTTCAAGCATTCATGGACACATTGAGGTTCTATTTTGGAACTCAGGTTAAGAACTATGAAATAATTTATCCTCAAATTCATTCATTCATTCACTCATTCATTCAACAAATGTTGTTGAGGAACTGATATGTGCTAGGAACTGTTTCAGACACTAAAGGAAGATACAGTAACAAAGAAAACAAAAACTTCTGCCTTCATGGAATTTCTGTTTGTGTGGAGGGGATAATCAGTCAATAAAGATGATTCAAAAAGTACATAAATAGTATATTATATATGTCAATCTTAAAAATAAAATAGCCAGTACTAGCAAAACAACTTTATTTGAGAATAGCAGAGAAATTGCAATTCAGGACAAGGAAACTATGGTGAACCATGGAAAAGTTTAGAGAGAAAAGGAGCGAAGCTATTCTTGTATAGAGGAAAGGAAGAAGTTGAGAGCAGCTGTTTGGAAGAAAGTAAATTGGAGGAAAGCAAGAGTTTGGGGTTGTGGCAATTTCTCATTAGCTGGGCCGTTGCTGGGCAAGGAGAAAAATCTTCCTTTCTGCTGCTGGGGGAGTAAAGTAATTTGGATGGATGGTACATGCATGAGACCTCCACCTACAGGACTTCCCAACTCCACTTTAAATGAGATTTTTTCCTTTATTATAGGGTCAAAAAATTCTCACCTAATTACTGAAGATAGAGTTACCATTAAAATCTCTATATGGCAAAATCTCTTGGCTTGGACTTTTTACAATTAGCAATATTTAATGCAAGAAAATTGCGGTAAGTGTGTTTATTTAATTTAAGATAATTTGATTCATTTCTCACTTATAAATTTGCATTGCAGTCTTATTTTATAAATGTCTAACACTTTATACATAGAATTTTGTACAATAACATTCACTCATCTTCATGTTAATTTCAGTATTACATTAATGAATGTGACATTTATTTTTTAATTCTGTTTAGTGATAAGGACACTGGACCTGGAATCTGAAATCCTCATTTCAAATTTGTTTTCTGATTATGTGCACTTAGAAAGGCACTGGTAGTGTGGTATAGAATCTTTACATCTGACCTTTCTGATCCTGGCCTTATCACTTGAACACAGTGAAACAACGTAACATTGGTGAGTTACTTAACTTTTCTCAAGCCTGTTACCCTCTGGGTGAATTGGTGTTGACGGTGTGATGATTAGATTAATTAGCATTAATTAATTAATCAAATTAGTTAGCATTAATTAATTAATTAGCATTAATTAACAGATGGCTTGGAGAATGTCTGCAGCCTACTAGGTAGGCAGTCAAGGAATGGGGCTTTGTATTACTTTTCTAGGTAGGCCATAACAAGTCACCGCAAATTGGTGGCTTAAAACAACCAGAAATTTATTGTCTCAGTTCTGGAGTCTAGAAGTCCAAAGGTGTCCAAAAGACCATGTTCCCCATGAAAACTTTAGAGAAGAATACTTGTTTCTATCTTCTAGCTGTTTCCCACAGTCCTTGGCATTCCTTGACCATAGTTGCATCACTCCATCTTCAGATAACTGTCTTTCATTTGTGTGTGTCTGAGTGTCTCCAAATCTTCCAAATTTTTTTCTTCTTATAAGCACACCAGTCACTGGATTTAAGGGCCACCTTAATCCAGTATGGCCTCATCTAAATTTGATTACATCTGCATAGACCCTATTTCCAAATGAAGTCATATTTAGAGGTACCTAGAGTTAGGACTTCAATATATCTTTTTTGGGGGAAAGGCACAATTCAACCAATAATAGAAGTCTTATTATAATTTGAATAACTTCACTGTTTCTTCTCAGAAATGAACCTACTATGTCTATTTCACAGTGGTTCTGAGATTTAAATGAGATATTTCCTGTGAAAACCCTACCATGGGCGCACACATCCAACAAAAAAAAGAGTCACTCTGAATTTTCCTTTTTCTCTTTAATCACAACCAGCCATTCCATTTTTATTCTTACACATAATTTGTAAGATTTTTTTAAGTAGTATCCACACCCCAGCATGGAGCCCAACACAGGACTTCAACTCAAAACCCTGAGATCAAGACCTGAGCTGAAATCAAGAGTCAGATGCTTGACCAATTAAGCAACCCAGGTGCCCAAATTATACATTATTTTTAAATACAAAAGCCAGCTCTCCCAACTTAAAAATTCTGTAGAATTTTATCCAGTTTAGAAGTTGAAGTGTACATGGAGCATCTGGGTAGACACAGTTCCTGTCGCTTCTCCCTCTTCCACTCCCCCTGCTTGTGCTCTCTCTTTCTCACTCTCTCTCTCTCTCTCTCTCAAATTAAATAAATAAATAAATCTTAAAAGAAAAGAAGGAGGAGGAGGAGGAGAAAGAGGAGGAGAAGAAAAAGAGTAAGAAGAATACTTGATGGGGCACGTGAGTGGTTCCGTCTTAAGCATCTGCCTTCAGCTGAGGTCATGATCCCAGAGTCCTGGGATCCTGCATCAAGCTTCCTGCTCAGCAGGAATAATAAATAAATAATAAATAAAATCATTAAAAAAAGGAATAATTATGATCATCCTCCTACTTCCAAGGTAATTACATGAGGGTTTCTTAAACAGGAAGTCCTAAAAATAGGTGATTTTTAAAAAAATTAATTATACCTAGGGAACTGTTCTGGTAAAAGACTAAATATTTAAATATTCATATATTCATTCATTCATTCATTTTTAAATATTTATTTATTTATTTATTTATTAGAGAGAGAGAGAGAGAGAGAGTATGGGGAGGGGCAGAAGAAGGAGAGAGAGAAGCAGACTCCCCGCTGAGCATGGAGCCCAACATGGACCTCGATCTCAAGACCCTGAGATCATGACCTGAGCCAAAATCAAGAGTTTAAGAGTTAATCAACTAAGCCACCCCTATCTAGTATAGGCACCCCTATATAGTAACTCTTAATGTTCTTTTTGTGTAGCCTGTCACACATTCTAGGAACAGAGAACAAATAAGAAACAAAAAACAGCTTTTCCCACAGAACAGTAATTATGATTTAAAGAAAAAGATAGGTTTTAGCAATATACTTAAAAGAGGTGGAGATGATCAAAACAAGAATAACTGAAATTCGTAATGCCTGATGTTATATGCCAATAGGAAAAAAAACACCCAGCCACTAGGAAACAGAAGATTTATGCCATAGTTGACTAATAGAGGAATGGTTGGATGCTCAGCTCTTCAAAAGAAAGAAAATAGGGTAATTTTTTGTTTGTTTATTTATTTTAATGTTAGGTTAGTCACCATACAGTACATCATTAGTTTCTGATGTAGTGCTCCATGATTCATTGTCTGCATATAACACCGGTGCTCCACCCAATATGTGTTCTCCTTAATACCCATCACTAGGCTCACCCAACCCCCACCCGCTCCTCTCTAAAACCCTCAGTTTGTTTCCCAGAGTCCATAGTTTCTTATGGTTCATCTCCCCCTCCGATCCCCCCCCCTTCATTTTTCCCTAGTGTCCTCCATGCTATTCTTTATGTTCCACAAATAAGTGAAATCATATGATAATTGACTTTTTAAATGTTGCATGCTTTCCCATTTTTCCTTCAAGTAATGATAGTCAAATGAAGTAATGCAGTGATAATCACATGAAACTCTTGTTCTAATTTAAGCCTGCTTATTGGCAGAGACAACACAATATGGTTGTGAAATCCTACTTGATTGTCCTCTTTCTGGACACACAAGATGGCTGTGTTTTCAAGGTTCCTTTGGTCAATTCTGGCCGATAAGATGTGGCTACCAGTGAAGTGATGTATACCCATTCCTTCTAGGCCTGGCTATAAACCTTCTTCACATGCTCTCTTTTCTCCTTCTGTGGCAAACTTAGGGGCCACAAGTTTAAGATAACAATGTCTCAGTATAGAAGGAAATTGAGTCCCTGAATTAATACCTAGGAAAATCCCCAGGGAGAGCAGTTTTACCCTATGTACTATGATGGTGAGTGAAAAGTAACACTTACAATGCTAAGCCAAACAATAAGATATAGAAGTCTGCTTGTTACTAGAGTATAGCTTAGCCTCTCTTGGTAAATATACTACCTTTTATAAGAATCCCATATTAATTCATGGAAGTTGAATTTCTTATTCAGATATGAACTTTTAATAATGATTGAAAACTAACTCTGAATTTCTTCCCATTTTCCACTGAAGGTGAAACAAAGGCACGTTTCCCAATACTTTGTACAGTTCATGAGGCAAAGTAAGCATGCAATAAAGATTTGTCAAAAAATAAAAATATTACTTCATGAAAAGTTCATGAGAATATTTTTGCTTTTAAAAATAAAGAAAAATCAATCAAGTAGAAAAAATCAGAGAATTGGAAAGAGAAAAAACAGATGTTTTTTAAAAATAGAAATGCACATCTCTCAATCATTTGGAAAAGTAGGAAAACTGCACTGAAATACTATTACTCACCAATAGGAAAAATGAAAAATATGAAGTTTCACAACACACTTTGTGGAAGAAGCTGAGGGTAAACAGCACTGTTGTACATTGTTGATGACAATGCAAATGATTCGATTCCCATGATGGGAACTTTCGAACTATCTAGAAAAATTACATATCTGTTTACCACTTGACTTATAGTCCTATTTCTAGGAATCTGTCTCAGAAATATGCTGTCAAAAACAAGCACTGTGTCTATATAAGGTTATTCAAAGCAAAGTTATTTGTAATATCAGAAATTGAACACAACATAGATGTCCATCTATAGGAGACTGTTGGAAAGATGCTAATACATCCATGCAAAGGGGAACAGACCAGGCAGGAAAAAAGAGTGTATAGTTTGTCATTGTTTATTTTTTAAAAAGAGGCATATAGTGGCTTGTAATAAAAATAAAAATAGATAATGGAAGTTTAAAAGTTGTATTTTTATAGGGATTTTATGAAATTTCAAAGCTATGATGTCTTCGTTATTTTTATTTTCATTTAAGAGGGTAGTAATTAACAGTCTTTAATGTAGTTCTGGATGTCTGAGACCTTAGTCTTTCAGGAAATCCTTTAGTAATTGAGAAAGTGCCGTCCATCAGCTCCTCAAGTTTTGCTTTACAGATTTTGAGTCAATTTATAAGAATGAACACTGTTTTAGTTTATGTATAGCCTACTAAATTTTAAATAGATGCATGATTGATCTAAACATCAAGCCTTAAAAAATGCATGATAGAAAAGATAAGCTCTCAAAAAAAAGAAAAGAAAAGATAAGCTCTCATAATATCTATAATATCTTAATATCTACTCATTAATTTGTTTGTATTTTGTATTTTAAAAATATATATTAAAGTAACAAAAACTTAGGGATTTAAAGTAAACAAAATATTCATTGTTTTTAAATAAATTTTTCAACAATGTTACTTATAAGAGATGAAGTAGAATAGGCTGAGGGGGAAAAGTTAGAAATCAGGTTTTTAAAAAATGTAGCTTTTTTAATTTGGGGGACCATGAGATACTTTACGTAATTATAAAATTAAATAAAAGAACAATCTTAGGGATGGGTGAGCCTGGTGGTGGGTATTAAGGAGAGCACATATTGTATGGAGCACTGGGTGTTGTACATAAACAATGAATCTTGGACCACTGCATCAAAAACTAATGATGTGTTTTATGGTGACTAACATAACACAATTAAAAGAATATATGAAAAAGAATAAAAATTTTAAAATGAACCTAAATATGTATTTAGTCAGTAGTATAAACACATGACAAGATAATGTCTCAAGAACTTTAAAATATTGTAATTGGACTATACACTTTTGACTGGATATGCCCAAAGGATAAAAGAACTTTAAAAATTATTTTAATTATGAACCGTAAGTTCAATCTCTTGAGAAAATGACTAAAGTCCCTGGCTTTAAAATCAGTTTCCACCTCCTAATTAGTCATGTCAGGTCAAGCACATTATTTGGCTTTCCTGTGCTAAGAATATTGGGGCTAACATGACACCTATCTCAGGATTAAATTAATTATCACTTAACATGTTTGTGGAAATAATGTCTGACCCTAGGCAGGCACTCAACCAGTAAATGTACAAGTTACTTCGAATTACACATACTTGACTCCTCAGCCAGAGCAAGGCTAGGTGAAGCACCCCACACTTTAAAGGTGGTAAGAAGAACCCTTTGAGTAGACTTATATAGATATTAGCATTGAACACTTATTTCATGCTCAATCTTCAGTGTTTCATTTGATAATCAAAATAATCATGTAAAATATTACTATACCTTTTTTACAAGCAAGGTCACTAAGGCTCAGAAAAAGACTGAAAATGCCTTTTTCTCATTCAGGGCTAGTAAGTGACCTCAGTTAACCCTACCCTAACCCTGAACTCTTTCCATGCTATCACTACCCTTCAGAAGAAAGTTCCCCCGTATCTTATTGAGTGACGTTGGGAGTTCCACTATTACAGAGTTATTCCTATGACTCACCTCTTTTCCTCCGTTAAATGCAGGTATCTTTGCTATATCTAGACATTGCTCTCTTGAACACAGAGAAAAAGATATATTTGTATTCAGAAAAAACTACACTTTCATTTTATATCATAATTTGTGTTCTCTGTATTACTCTCAGAATCAATAAGCCATCTTTTTTTTCTGAGAGAGCTTTGAACAAGAAAAAGCATTTTTAAAATGTGTGGTGGTAGAAATAGCACAGAACTCCTCCAGTGAAAATTGTATCTTGCCCAACAGTTATGGAAGAAGGGTCTTCCAGAAAAAAAAAAAATCTACTGTGTCATGTTCTTCAATTTTATAGAGCTTTAATCTTGTGTCTTCTTCTGTCCCTTCTAAATGTAATTTTAGATGTAAGATTGTCTAAGACACTTTTTTCAGACTGGTGTGTTTCTAGTATACTTCCAAATGGGGAGTAGTGGAAAAAAATTGGGAATCATGATGTAAAACTAAATCCAATTTTAGAGTAATTAGTTAAAAAGTTGGCAAGATAATTCAGAGCATTTTAAGATGCAGACAAATTTTATTATCTTCTGTTCCTAATATTAAACTCAATAAAATTAGATATGATGAGTTGATTTTTATTTCCTTAGTTATGTAACCATACTTTTCTAATATAAGAGCTGTGTGTATGATAAAATGTAAAATGGATGGAAGGAGGGAGAGGAAAAATGAATTAACTAGAAGAAAAAGGAAATGCCGTGATTGGTGGTTAGCACATGGTACATATTCCAGGGATTGTTTTTGCATGCTTGGAAATAGCTATCTCTTATACAAATCATTTATTATTCTAAAAACTTTTGGCATAGTTGGAAAGAAATAGGTGAAATTTGAGTAATACATATTTGCAAAGTAAAACGAACGGGGATGTTTATGAAAACATATCAGTTAAATTTAGAACATCCTGATAACTTCAACACAGGATCATAGCTATTTTTTCCCATTGTTAGTGTTTTACTCTAGTTAATATTTTTTGAGTTTTATAAGAGAAAAGTTAACAAATAAATTTAGTGGTCATAGGAATATTTAAAATTAACTTCTTTGTATATATGCAAATTTGAATAATTTGTCAGTTAAGGTTTTTATTTCCAAAGTCTTAATGTTGATAATGGACAGATAAGGACACAAAAGGCTTAACACAAAAGTATTGGGTTTGGAACAACTCTCTACAGGAGACATAAAATCTTTCAAAACTAATGACTCTGTAATTGATTTTATTAAAAGCATAATTTGATTACTAGAAACAGGGGAAGGAAGAAGGAAATTATAGACCATTCATATCCCTTTATTTCATTTTAGGAAAGTTAACACAAAGCCACCACCTTCCCCCTGCTCCTCCCACATGCAAAGGAATTGCTTAGTATTATGTTGAAAAATGCATTTCAGCTGAAAATCTTTGAAGTAGGCAAAATCATGCCTGCTTGCTGGGGCTTGAAGACTCCAGGACTTTCACATTTCCTTCTGGAACACTTTCATGACCTCTGGGTCAGTTTTCAATATGAGAATTTGGGACATTCTTGATTTTACTTAAAGATTAAATTATTTTTTGTGGAACTCAATTAGGAAATAAATTTATTTCAGCAGAATGATGTTTTTTAGGGTCCTTTCTCTAACCATAATCTTCAATAATTAGATTATACCCAACACAGAAATAGAATTTGGTAAAAAGTCTGTAACAAGATGCAGTCTTTTTTTGATTTTTCTTTACTGCAGATGAAAATACCCACTAATGAGAAAAGTATGGTTTGAGTCTATAATTTAATTTAGGTAAGAGTACAGTGAAATGTACATGACATCAGCCTTTCAGGATCTTGAATTCTCATCTTAATTGCGTTGTTTCTCTAGTCACAAGGTTCTCCCTGGGAAACTAGATTTGCCTGTATTTACAACCACTGGACCATCATTATGACTCTGTTGCTCCTCATCCTTTCGAATGCTCTCCCCTCTCTCCCAGCCTGTAGGAATCTAGTGACTCTTACTGCCTTCTGCGGCCCCAGAATTGCCTATGAGTCTCAGCTGTGTGTGTTCCCTTAGGGAAACATGAGTCTAACAAAATCTAGTCTATGTTTTATACTACATGAAGTTTCATCTTAATAGCTATGGACTCAATTTATGCACCAGGATAATTAAATTTCCTGTATAATTTCCAGCATTTTCTTAATTTTTCCTTTCCTCTCCCCCAAGATAAATAACTCCATTATTTTCAGGGTCAGTTTAGGTCCTGAAAGAATTATTAGACTTGATGAAAATTGGCTATAATATTTATATTCCTGTTAAACTGGAATTAAGACTATTAAACTATTAAGACAGTTGGGCTGGGCCAAAGTGCCTCTTTACACGATGACAGGGACAGGTCACTTTAGACATAGAAGAGCAGTGACCAAAGCTAAGTAGTTGAACAGCTGCCCTTGGAGCTCACTCAAGGGCGTTAGGGAGTCCTGTTTGCTGTGAGAGCAGAGGCACCATCCACGTTCAGGATCAGCTCCTGCCTGTGGTCTTCCACGATATTGTCTATCTCCATTCTCTCAGATATGCCCATCTCCTGTCTTACATTCTCTGTACCTCCACTCTAGACCAGGAAACTCTATGTGTCATTCTTCACTTCTCCATGTTGTCACCCTGTGTCACCATGGTATCTACTCCGTTCATCTTAGATCTTCTTCTTTGCCTGCTTCTGCCTCGTACATTCTCTCTGTGTCCTCCCTTTTGAAAAGGTGGAATGTCTTCAGTTAGGCCCCAGAGAGCTTACGTTGAGATATCCATAGAGAAGCTTTCCTAGGGAGTCCTGCCTAGAAGAACATGCATAGAAGGAAGGAGGGAGGCAGGACTGAGCAGAGGGAGAAGTTGGACTTTGATGCAGTTACAAGAGCGTTTCCAGCAAATCTGACAGGAAACTTTGGAGCTGTCACATTCCACGTTGTCGCACTTGAGGTAAAAGAGTGGGATTCTGTTTTCCAGCCTATCCCTTGCACAGCCTGCTGTTGGTTGGGGTTGAGGGGAGGGATGGTCATAACCCATAACTTTGACATTAGCAGCCTGCTTCTGCAGAGGGCAATTCAGAGGAGGGACTCCATTTCCAGCACACTACTCTTTGGATGAGAATCACTAACTCCAGCCCATGCTTGAGGTTACGTTCCACCTCCTGGAAGGGTAAGTATATGCTTTATTGTTTTGAATTCTTCCATATTGAAGATTTGTCCTTTAGTCCTCACTTGTGTACTTACTCATTTATTTATATCAGGATGGATTCATAGGTATTTCTTTTGCACTTTGGAAAACTCAATTTATTCCAGCTTTGGACACTGGAAGTTCTTTCCAATTCTTTTCTGCATCTCGTTTTCAGGATCCTGTCATTTTGTTTTTTGAGTACCTCCTTACTTTCAGTCACTACTAGAGGATCCAAGCTTATTACGTATATTTCCTGCCCAGCTTTGGAATCAGCCATTTCACGAAGCCCTACTTGAAAGCAAGGTCTGACTCCAAGTGTCTTATTGCTACTGTTGTATCACCACTCTGGGCTTTCCAGTGGAAAGAGCAAGGAAATATATGCATGCAAATGGACCCTTGTGTACACATACCTAAAATTATTTGGGACATATCTTTCTGATATAAATTAAGCCATACAGAATTCTTATTAATGTAGCCACTCCAAGTCAGTTCTATAGGCGTCCATCTAGCCTACCCCCACCTGGCTTATCTGTTATTTCCCTCTAGAACAGTGGGAGACCTGGCTCCCACTACCCACCATCCATGAATTTGTTCAGCCCCGGTATACACCTAAGGCAGGCTCAGAACTGTTAACACAAACTCCCATGGGAACCAAACCTGTCAATTAACGTATAGTATTTATACACATTTTTTGTCTTCATCCTTTTAGTTCCTAGTCAAAATGCTTCTATCTGAAGTTACAGATTGGCTCCTTCCTTATTCTTCACCCCTTTCAGTGAGGTAATGTCATATGTTGATGACACAGTTAGACTCATTTGTCACACTTTGCAATTCATCTTGAAATCCTCAACATTCTGACTGATATTTAAAGTTGCATACGTTAAAATTCATTCTGTTATGTACAGTTCTAGGGGGCTTGACAAATACATCTGGGCATGTCCTAGCATTTCAGTACCATACAAACGAGTTTCATCTTAAGCTCTCCAGAAGCCAGCTGCTAATAAAGGCACCAAGTCTGGGACTAGCTAGTGAATGAATACATACAGGCTCCTGTATTTGTCTGAGTCCTCTGAGAAGCAGACATTGAGACACGGCTAAATGTACAAAGATTTTATCAGAGGAAATGCTTATATAAAAGGAAATAGGGAGGAAGCTGGACAAGGCTGGTAGAGATATGAGTCCAAGATACACAGTGACCCCAAGTGAAGGAGAAAGAAGAGATGGTCAGGTGGAAACATTTTAGATTTCTATTCAGTGTGAGAGGGATTCACCAAAAACAATGGGAGTCCCAGGGCCCAGGTTGACCTATGAAGGAATCCACAGTTCCATGTCTCCCAGGAATAGGTCTGCTTTCATCCCCAAAGCTTGCAATCACTGGTATTAGGAGATACACAGCCTCTGACCACTTCTCTCTGCATCTCTGCCTGCCCTTCTCTCCTCCCGGAGCTTAGCTTTCTCTCTTTGGGGAGGATACATGTAACTGATATGAGAGAATGTCACAAACAATAACATACCCCAGAGAAAAGCTATATGTATATGTGTTACACATGTAACACATATATACACATGTATATATACACATGTAACATATACACATGTATACATGCATATGTATACATATGTGTTACATACACATATGCTACATATACACATGTATACATACATATGTTAACTTTACAGATTCACTTAAAGTGCAGTTCAAAATAATAACATAAATTAAAAATAACAGGCAGCAGGGGGAATTTTATTAATAATGATATAAACTTTGAGGTGCCAGGGTGGCTCAGTGGTTTAAGCCTCTGCCTTTGGCTCAGGTCATAGTCTCAGGGTCCTGGGATCGAGCCCTGCATCAGGCTCTCTGCTCAGCGGGAAGCCTGCTTCCCCCCGTCTCTCTCTGCCTACCTCTCTGCCTATTTGTAATCTCTTTCTCTCTGTCAAATAAATAAATAAAATCTTTAAAAAATAATGATATAAACTTCTATTTAGTTTGATAGGAATATTTTGGATTTCTCTAAAATCTTACATCAACTATTCATTGAAGAAATAATGTGCCAGTTTTCAGTGCATTTCTGTCTACTGGTTCAAAAATACTATGTATTTATCTATATCTATATAAATTAACTTGTGTTAATCTATTAGTATTTCCTACAGAAATAAACATATACCTGCTTCAGGGATTCTAGTCTAGTATCATCTGTTTACATATAAAATGTATACATTTTACATGTACACTTGTGCACATGTAAAATGTGAAAATAGGGGCATCTGGGTGGCTCAGTCATTTAAGCATCAGACTCTTGATTTCGGCTTAGGTCATGATCTCAGTGTTGTGAGATCAAGCCCCACATTGGGCTCTGAGCTGGGTGTGGAGCCTGCTTAGAATTCTCTCCCACCCTCTGCTCCTTCCTGCCACTAGCACTCTCTCTCTCTCTCTCAAACAAATAAATAAAATCTTTTCTTTTAAAAAAAGTGAAAATAAAGAGTAATTTTTTTTTCTTGAAAACCTCTGGGTAGCAGTGAACATAGTACTGTGTCCTTGAGTTTCTTGATTCTAAATATAGGCAGCCATACTAGTTACCATCTCAAAAAATCCAGGCAGCCATCTGAACATGAAGAAAATAGTTTCTGAAATTTTTTTCAGGAAAACAGGAAAATAACTTAAATCCATTTGCCTCCACACACAGGAAGCTAACAGTAAAAGTTTGGAAACATGTGAGAAAAAAAATAATTAAATAATAACTATTATAGCTGTCTAGTTGATTTTTTCCCCCTCAGAGGAAGAGAACAGAATGTTATGATAAAAATCATGCTGCAAATAAACATGTTAGGAGAAGAGTGGCAGGAAAATAAAGGGGGGAAGATGAGAAAACAGGGACTAGTTTTTTTCCTGAAACAGTATTTTTAATGTCAGTTGGCTTGTCTGGAGAGTTGAGAATTTTCTGGAAATTAAGTGAAGAAGAACACCTAGCTGTGAGATTTCACTCTGTAGTGAAAATAAAGAAGAAGACTATAACAACATAAACATATAGTTCTAACTTAAGTTTTCTGATCTTGCTATTGCAGAGCTGAGGGTTTTATACATTTAACATGAAGCATTTTGAAATAAACCTCCCCATTAGTAGCTTCCTTTTTATTGTTCCACTTCCACCTAGACACAATGGCATTTTCTGGCCTTGAGCTCACATTCTTTCACTCCCACATTTCTGGAATGAATGAGCCACGTTAATTCAAGCCTCATCAACTGTAAATCTTTCACCTTTAAAAATAAAATATGGCCATGATGCTTGATACCTCATCATAAATCCAAAACTTCATTATTTCTGGCAGTCACAAACATCAGTTTTAATTGCTATGCCAGAAGCAATAGTTTCCAGTAATATGGACAAACCCAGCTAAATTTTACTACTCCTCTCAGTCCTTTTAATTTTTTTAATATCTCAAAAAGATCTATATGTTAATGAAACTTCTATAGTTCATCATTTTACCTGCAATAAAAATAGCTAATAGATGGAATATATAATAGACATCATATTATAAATACAAAGTTTATTATGTTACACTGTAAATGTAAATTAAGTGATGCTAAACTTTATGAATAGAATCTCTAAATTTTGGGAGTTTATGTGAATTTTGAGAGAAAGGACATATACATTTTAAATGCAACAATGACAGATATAAATGAGCTTACTGAGAATATATATGAATCAATTTCCTTTTAAATTTCTTTAAACTTCAAGTCATGTTATGTTGCTATCCATTAACCACAATTCTTTTCTAACTTAAATATTTTAGTAGCTGGAAAAACTGACATTAATTCAATATGATTAAGAAACTCTGTAAACATTTAGAAATATTATCTAGCTAATCTGATGAGGGTTTTACATTCGGGAATAATGCGAAATATTTTAAGTGATGTTTAGATTTGCATCTTCCACTGATACTTTCTCTTCAAGAGAAGTTTAATTTTTAGGGTTATAGGATTATTTCACTGCCACATGACAGAATTTGTATGTAAATACAAATTATTCTGAGATTTCTGTTGTTCTGTCAAAAGCTGGCCAAATGGAAGGACAGAAATGTAAACTGAATAAATTCATGAAGTGAGGGTGGAAGGACTATGACATGTCACCACACAGGTGAGGGAGGTTGGTTCGACCCACAAAACTTACAAGGTGACTTATCCTTCTCCCTCAGATGTACACATGTGTTCTTCCAAAATCTGAGCAAAGGGTATAATTCTTTCAACAATAAAGGAGTCAGACTTTGGTCAGAGTAAAAGCAATCGGTACACTCTTTTCTAACCTTGCAAATTTCAACCTTCCAACTGCAATTTGTTGCAAACATAATTTGATTATATTAATGGATCTTAACATACTTTAGAAAGTATGGGGTTGATTAACTCTAAATCGAAGCTTTATCCTGAATTTAAAAATTGAAATGGTATTTGGTTCAGAGGTTTTCATTTTCAAACAATTATCCTATTTAAAATAATTTTCTCTGCACTTACTAGCTCCCATTTAATTTACTTCGAGACAAGAAGGCTTGTGGATAGGTGTAAATTGAACATATAAACAGACGATATGATAATCATATCTGAAATATGATGATATGATATGATATGATATGATAATCTCATCTGAAATTAATTATTTGTTATTAGTTGTTTGAAATTAGTTACTAGTTATTTGGAACTTGTGGTAGAGGCATCTAGTTGCCAACCACGTTATAATCTATTCCTCTATTTTGTAACAGAGAACCGATTTTTAGCAGGTCACACTTGTTTCTGGAATTAAAAAATATATTTCTCAGCATCCTATGTGGGCGGGTGTGCCTTATAATTAGGTTATGGACAATGAGATGTAAAGAAATAATCAGAAAAAGAAAGACCTCACTGAAATGACAACTATGAAAAAGTCCAATGTATTGGAAGATGATGGTATGACAAATTTCCTAGAAAGAGAAAAGATAAGATGAAAAGAGAGAAAACAGAAAAGCTAAGGACTTTGAGGATCAATCCTGGAGTTTCCATATCTATTTAGAAGACATTCCATTTAGGAGACAAAATGGCAGAGAAGGAATTATCAAGAAACTATACAAAGACATTTCCCAGAAACAAGAACATGATTCTCAAGTTCTAAGGGAGTCACTGCATTTCCAGACCAACAAATAAGACAATACACAAAGGGATAGCAACACTGCAGGTTAGACCAAAGCTTCTCAAAAGTGAACGTGCATACACATCCCCTGGAGACCTTGTTGAAATGTAGATTCTAATTTAGTAGGTCTGAGGTGGAACCAGAGGTCTTCTTTTCCTTTTTTTCTTTCTTAACTTAGATTCAATGGACCAACATATAGTACATCATTAGTTTCAGATGTAGTGTTCAATAATTCATCAGTTGCATATTACATCAGAGCACAATAAGCAAAAATTATAGATACATACATATATCTATATTTTCACATACATGTGTGTATATTAATGTATGTATTTTACATATATAATTGTTTTCTGTAATGAGAAACAACTACAGAAGAAAAATCTATGAGTTAAAAGTCATTGTGTCTGGAGAGGAAGTAGAGAGTAGGATAAATTAGAAATTAGAGAAAGCTTAAATTAGTTGTGAAACTTTCAGAACTATTTTATTTTCATACAATAATCAGATATTACATTAACAAGAATAAAGTATAAAACAATCTATATAGACTTATATTAATATGATCAAATGTTAAATACCACTATGAGCCAAAAAAATCTGTATTCTTATTATCGTAGACATGTTAATGTGAGACATTACCTTTGATAAACATCTGACCTGTTTATTAATTTACCATAAGATGAAAGACTTTAAGATACACATTTTTTTAAGACTGGGGGGCTGGGGGCTGAGAGAGCACAAGGAGGGTGAAGGGCAGAGGGAGAAATAGACTCCCCACTGAGCAGGGAACCTGATGTGGGGCTAAATCCTGGGACTTCAGGATCATGACCTTAGCTGAAGGCAGACGCTTAAGGGACTGAGCCAATCAGGAGCCCCTAAGATGCATATTTTTAATATTGCTAATAATGATAACAACTTAAGTGTTAGACAATAAAATTCATATACATTTAATATATTTGTGTTTTAATTGTAATTAATGTTGCAGTCGGTGAGCTGATGTTTAATGAACTATTTAGAAATTTCTACGTTTCAAACAAGATGAAACCAGAGAGGGAGACAAATCTCAAGAGACTCTTGTTCTCAGGAAACAAACTGAGAGTTACTTGTGGGAAGGGTGGTGGGAGGGATAGGGTGGCTGGGTGATGGACTTCGGGGAGGATATGTGCTATGGTGAGTGCTGTGAATTGTGTAAGACTGATGATTCACAGACCTGTACCCCTGAAAGAAATAACACATTATATGTTAATAAAAAAAAGAAATTCTACATTTCATTTTCTATTTGATAGGAGGATCTACAAAGAAAAAAGCTAAAACATGCATGTGAAATGAATCTGTTTATTCATACAGGCATGGAAAGTACCAACTGAAATTGATGTCACAAATACAGAAACTTAAATTTTGGCACAATTTTTCCTGATTTTGTAAAATACAGTTTTATACACAATTTAACAATTGAGAAATTATGAAAAATTATATTTTATTTACTCAGTGATAATGAGACATTCTTAAAGCATCTAAAAATTTTTTAGAAGGAAACAAAAGTGCTTTCTGTTTATTTATAGTTTATAAAAACTCTGGTGATACACATTAATAATACATTATTAATATTATATTATATCATGTTATATTATGCTATAATGTATTTAATTAATAATTAATATATTAATCCCTTATCAGACATGTGGGCTTTGGCTTGATTTTTTTTTTAATTTAGAGTTTGGCAGATTTTAGAAAGATAATTAGTGGCAGATACCATATTTGACCTATTATCTCCAGTGAGGTATGGAACAGCATTCTATAATTAAGCTTATTATTATGTCTGCCAATATTTATAAATATTTATATTACATGGGGCAAGTTGAAAGTATATAGATCTTCAAGTTATTTCCTGTTAATTTTGTCACTGATTGAATTTGGATTGTGTCAGATTTTGCCAGCATATCATTTAAGAACCAATTTTTCTGTTTTTAGAACCCTTTGGACTTTGGGATTGTGGATAGGGAACTTTGGACCCAGAGTATCAAGAATTGAAAACAATACTTTTCACTAGAAAATTGCAGAAGACAATTCTTGAAGTTCTTTGTTCTTCATTAACCATGTAATTTTTCTAGTTCCCCAGCAATTTACTTGCTTTAGAGCTTAATCTTTGAACCAAAATGTCCTTGACAAAATTATTTCTGAAACTTTTCATATATGTGTAAATACATAAGCTGTCTCTTTTTGGAAAGGGAACTCCCAACATATGTATGTGTCAGAAAGGAGATTTAGTAAGATTATTACTTGAAATACTTCCAATACTCTTATTTATTTATTTATTTATTTTACCTTATTTTTTAAATTTAAGTTTTGTAAGTTCACATACAGTGCAATATTGGTTTCTGGAGTAGAATTCAGTGATTCATCATTTACATATAATATCCAGTGCTCATCACAACAAGTGCCCTCCTTAATCCCCATCACCCATCTTGCCCATCCTCCACCCACCTCCCTCTGTTAACCCTGTTTGTTCTCTATTGTTGAGTCATTTATGGCTTGTTTCCCTCTCTTCTTTTTTTATTTTCCCCCTTCCCATATGTTCATCTTTTTTCTTTCTTAAACCCCAATGTTCATAGCAACTATGTCCACAATAGCCAAAATGTGGATAAGAGCCAAGATGCCCTTCAATAGATGAATAGATAAAGAAGATGTGGTCCATATGCATAACAGAATATTACTCAGCTATCAGAAAGGATGAATACTCAAGTTTTGCATCAACTTGGATGGGACTGGAGGAGATTATGCTAAGTCAAATAAGTCAAACAGAGAAAGTCAATTATCATATGGCTTCACTAATTTGTGTAACTTAAGGAATAGCATAGAGGACATTAGGAGAAGGGAAAAATGAAGGGGGAGAAATTGGAGTGGGACACGAACCATGCGACTCCTGGAAATAAATGGAGAATTTTAGATGGAAGGGGAATTGGGAATGGGTGAGCCTAGTGTTGGGCACAGATTGCATGGAGCACTAGGTGTTATACGCAAACAATGAATCATGGAACACTACATCAAAAACTAGTGATGTACTGTGTGGTGACTAAATTAACACACACACACACACACACACACACACACACACAGCTTCTGCACAGCAAAGGATATCATCAAAAAACTAAAAAGAGCCTATGGAGTAGGAGAAGGTATTTGCAAAGACATAGCTGATAAAGGGTTAGTATCCAAAATATATAAAGAACTAACCAAGCTCAACACCAAAAAACAAATAATCCAGGTAAGAAATGGGCAGAAGACATGAATAGACACTTTTCCAAAGAAGATATCCAGATAGCTAACAGACACATGAAAAGATGCTCAACATCACTCATTATCAGTAAAACATAAATCAAAACTGCAATGAGATATCACCTCACACAAGTCAGAATGGCTAACAACACAAGAAACAACAGGTTTCGGCAAGGATGTGAAGAAAGGGGAATCCTCTTGTGCTGTTGGTGGGAATTCAAACTGGTGCAGACACTCTGGAGAATACCTTGGAGGTTCCTCAAAATATTGAAAATGAAATTAGTCTATAATCCAGCAATTGCGCTACTAGGTATTTACCCAAAGGATAAAAAAATACTGATTCAAAGGGGTACATGCACCCTGATGTTTATAGCAGCATTATCAACAATAGCCAAACTATGGAGAGAGCCCAAAGTCCATAAACTGATGAATGCATAAAGAATGTGGTATATAATGTATACCATATGTGTATATATTTACACACACACACACATCCCACACTACACATCTAGCATATCTAAATACTTATATGTATACATATATTTATACATGTATACATGTATACATATACTGAATATCATTCAGCCATCAAAAAGAATGGTATTTTGCTATTTGCAATAATGTGGATAGAGCTAGTATATCATTCTAGGTGAAATAAGTGAGTCAGAAAAAGACAAATACCATATGATCTCACTCATATATGGAAGCCAATATACCATTTGATTTTTAAAATTTAAATTAAATAACTTCACTACAAAAAGTCATATGTATTTAAATTTTTGAGATAATCAAGAGATATTTGTTAAATATTGAAGGAAATGTATATATACATTCTTTATTGACCATCAATTAAGATAAACAGAAAATTATTGTTATTGTAATAACAAATCAGTAAAAAAATAGCTTATATTTAGAGTTTAAAAATTTTTATTTTTTCCCAAATGGGATCATACTATTCAAATGAGTCATGGGATCAGGAGGGAGACAAACCATAAGAGACTCTTAATGTCACAAAACAAACTGAGGGTGGCCGGGGGGTGGGGGGTAGGCACAGGGTGGTGGGGTTATGGACTTTGGGGAGGGTATGTGCTATGGTGAGTGCTGTGAAGTGTGTAAACCTGGAGATTCACAGACCTGTTGCCCTGGGGCTAATGATAAATTATATGTTTATAAAAAAATTAAAAATTAAAAAATAAATAAATAAAAATTAAAGAATAAAAAAATTTAAAATAGCTTATACTTAAAGGACACTTAGTCTGATCCAGATATTATAATAGACATTTTGTATATTTTGTCTCATTTAATAGATTAAATACAGAAGCATTAAAAAAAATCATATAGGGACACCTGGATGGCTCAGTGGGTTAAGCATCTGCCTTTGGCTCAGGTCCTAGAATCCAGTCCTGCATCAAACTCTCTGCTTAGTGGGGAGTCTGCTTCTCTCTCTCCTTCTGTCATCCCCAGCTTATGCACTCTCTCTCTCTCAAGAAATAAATAAAGTCTTTTAAAAAAATTAAATAAATAAACACACACACATATACATATATACATGCAGAAGCATCAATAATTTACCCCATATTTTACAACTAACAGATATTAACCAGAATATGGACTCTAAATCTCTTTATTGAACATAATATTTCAAAATCGAAAAAATCCATGATGGCAATTTAATTACTTAAATTACTTGTCATATAGGTAAATTAACCAAATTATATAATTTTTAATTCAGTAGCCAAAACCAATGTATCATACTGGATAAACACTAAAAATAAGGAGGCACCGTTTGGCTGGACATGTCACAACAGCCTGTCTAACTTTTCCCTCACTCCATGGAGTGATTGTCACTTAGCAAATACTCATTAATTATCTGTTGAATTAAAACATTGGGCTGTTTAAGAAAATGTTTAGGACCTAGGCCTAAACAACTTGCCACTCCACCATATGACAAAAATTTTCAAGTAAACAACTTGCCACTCCACCATATGACAAAAATTTTACCATCACTTGGAACCAAATCAGGTGGAGCCCAGATCTCGGATGTCTATTACTGAGAAATAGACCATGAGGCTCTTCTATAGATTTGGTTTCAACAACCTTGCCAAGTAAGCGTCTCTTTCTTTTTAACAACGGCTGCATGGAACACCTGCTTTTTTACACTTGAACTGGGAAGTAATATAAAATAATATTTTCATATTGATAAAGTATAATTCACAACCTACTGGAACTCTGCTCAAGAAAATTAGAAAACATTTTTAAAAGAAATAATTCAGAATAAAATTATGCTCCAGTGTTATGAAAAGTTATACTGGTGCTAAGCACAAGAGTATCTTCACAGTCATCTTTACTTCTTTGTATTTATGTTTATCTATAATGATCATGTAAGCATGTTAGAGTAGAAAACCTAAAACAAACTGTTTAAATGTGACAATTTCAAAATAAGTAAAAATAATCCATTAATACAGAAATTCAAGAAAAGCTAAAATCTTACTTAAATTAAGTCAAGGGTTTTAGGAAGTAGATAGAAATAATAATGTAATAATAATATGTAATTCCCTAAAATATTTCAATTATTCTTTAAAATACTTATTTTAATAGCTAAAACATATGGCTTATGAAATTCTTAACTGTGAGGTAGTAAAGGCTAAAAACATTAAAACAGAACAAATGAAAAACTATTTTTGTGGCCATGGACTGGAAACATATTACATTTAGATATGCTTTTCCCTTTTCAACAGAATTGGCTGTCATTTCATTGTCTGAATATAAAAAACCGAAGTTGACTATTTTCCTATAATGTTTGGAAATATGCGCCACATATTTAATCAGAGGAATGGAACAAAGGTATATTCTTTATTTATATCATCATAGAATAATTTATTGATCCAAGATATATTTCTTGAATCATTTGGTAAAACTTCTGGTACTTGGCTGTAACTTATTTCTTGTGTCAAACATTTAATCATATTTAAATTTATTATAATCTAAGAACTTAAAATAATTCAATTTAATAACAGAATAGACTCTTAATACACAAACTATGATAAACAATTCTATTTGGGAGATGTTTAAAGTCTGGAAACCAACTGAATTGCCTATTTAGACTTATTTTTTGAATTTTAAAGACCATATGAAATATATCTTGAAATGAGAATGAGAACCTTATCCTTTGCTTCTTTGTCTCACTGGCGATAAACATTAGAAGAGATGACATGTCATAAATTTGAAAAGAATCATGCATTCCAATATCTTAAAAAATTATTGGCATGACCTCAAATAGCAAGTTTTATAAAGGTTCACCATTATGGAATCACAATTAATAGAGATGCATCAGCCTGGCTGGGGAAACCAAAGGACAGAGTATCCCAGTCCTCAACAAGGAGATTCTCTTAAAAATGTGTGAAGAGTCAGCTTTTAATGGTCTTCAATCAACATCCAGAGAGCCCGCAGTCACCTGACCAGCTAAGAACTCTCCTATCCCCTCATCTCCTTTGGGATTCTTACCTTTTATCTGTATTTTATCTTACTGTTTGTTTATGCCTATTTGTATTTGTCTTTGTCTACATTATATTGTTTCTTTTTAATTTAAGCTTGTGTTCTTTATGTCTAACTTATGCATATACAGAATGTCTTTTTTGTCCATTCCTGTTCTCCTTTCACTTTCCCTAAAACCTCCTATATTTGAATCCTATGTCATCAGATTAATACCCTGCTACTGCCATTCACCCTCTCATAATTTCTTCATGATCTTAGTTCCTTACTCTTTCTTTATGATACCATTCTTGTTCTTATTATGTAAGTAGATGATTCTAGCACCCTTCCTCTCCAGCAGCACTCCTGTTTTCTACACTTCCTTAGTTATTCACTCCCATGGTAATTCCACAGACCTTACCATGATCAATAACTATGCATTTCAATCACTAACCAAAACATTTCATCTTTTGAACTCATTTGCTCCAAAACCCCAATGTCAGCAACCCAGCAGACCTACTGGGACCTCTAACCCATCAATTCTCTGACTGTTCACTGTTCTTTACCTCATGGATATCCTTTTACCTTCATTATCCAGATTAAACCTTAAGTTCAGTCCTCATATGGCCACTACCTAGCTGTAATCTAAAACCAACTTTTTCTTCTTTCTTATACCTACTGATCATTAAAAAAATTCTTTTTTTTTTAAATTTTTTATTTATTTTCAGCGTAACAGTATTCATTGTTTTTTCACCACACCCAGTGCTCCATGCAATCTGTGCCCTCCCTAATACCCACCACCTGGTTCCCCCACCCTCCCACCCCGCCCCTTCAAAACCCTCAGGTTGTTTTTCAGAGTCCATAGTCTCTCATGGTTCACCTCCCCTTCCAATTTCCCTCAACTCCCTTCTCCTCTCCATCTACCCTTGTCCTCTATATTATTTGTCATGCTCCACCAATAAGTGAAACCATATGATACTTGACTTTCTCTGCTTGACTTATTTCACTCAACATAATCTCTTCCAGTCCTGTCCATGTTGCTACAAAAGTTGGGTATTCGTCCTTTCTGATGGAGGCATAATACTCCATAGTGTATATGGACCACATCTTCCTTATCCATTCATCCGTTGAAGGGCATCTTGGTTCTTTCCACAGTTTGGCGACCGTGGCCATTGCTGCTATAAACATTGTGGTACAGATGGCCCTTCTTTTCACTACATCTGTATCTTTGGGGTAAATACCCAGCAGTGCAATTGCAGGGTCATAGGGAAGATCTATTTTTAATTTCCTGAGGAATCTCCACACTGTTCTCCAAAGTGGCTGCACCAGTTTGCATTCCCACCAACAGTGTAAGAGGGTTCCCCTTTCTCCACATCCTCTCCAACACACGTTGTTTCCTGTCTTGCTAATTTTGGCCATTCTAACTGGTGTAAGGTGGTATCTCAATGTGGTTTTGATTTGAATCTCCCTGATGGCTAGTGATGATGAACATTTTTTCATGTGTCTGGTAGCCATTTGTATGTCTTCATTGGAGAAGTGTCTGTTCATATCTTCTGCCCATTTTTTGATATGATTATCTGTTTTGTGTGTGTTGAGTTTGAGGAGTTCTTTATAGATCCTGGATATCAACCTTTTATCTGTACTGTCATTTGCAAATATCTTCTCCCATTCCATGGGTTGCCTCTTTGTTTTGATGACTGTTTCTTTTGCTGTGCAGAAGCTTTTTATCTTGATGAAGTCCCAGAAGTTCATCTTTGCCTTTATTTCCTTCGCCTTTGGAGACATATCTTGAAAGAAGTTGCTATGGCTGATATCAAAGAGGTTACTCCCTATGTTCTCCTCGAGGATTCTGATGGATTCCTGTCTCACGTTGAGGTCTTTTATCCATTTCGAGTTTATCTTTGTGTACGGTGTAAGAGAATGGTCAAGTTTCATTCTTCTACATATAGCTGTCCAGTTTTCCCAGCACCATTTATTGAAGAGACTGTCTTTTTTCCACTGGATATTTTTTCCTGTTTTGTCAAAGATTATTTGACCATAGAGTTGAGGGTCCATATCTGGGCTCTCTACTCTGTTCCACTGGTCCATGTGTCTGTTTTTTATGCCAGTACCATGCTGTCTTGGTGATCACAGCTTTGTAGTAAAGCTTGAAACCATTGGCCACACTAATCCAAAAGAAAAGAGAGAAAGCCCAAATTAATAAAATTATGAATGAAAAGGGAGAGATCACAACTAACACCAAGGAAGTAGAAACAATCATCAGAAGCTATTATCAACAGTTATATGCCAATAAGCTAAGCAACCTAGATGAAATGGATGCATTCCTGGAAAACTATAAACTCCCAAAATTGAACCAGGAAGAAATTGACAACCTGAATAGACCGATATCTAGTAACGAGATTGAAGCAGTGATCAAAAACCTCCCAAAAAACAAGAGCCCAGGACCTGACGGATTCCCTGGGGAATTCTATCAAACTTTCAAAGAAGAAATAATACCTATTCTCCTGAAGCTGTTTCAAAAAATTGAAGCAGAAGGAAAACTTCCAGACTCTTTTTATGAAGCCAGCATCACCCTGATCCCCAAACCAGGCAAAGACCCTACCAAAAAGGAGAATTTCAGACCGATATCACTGATGAATATGGATGCTAAGATTCTCAACAAGATCCTAGCAAACAGGATCCAACAGCACATTAAAAAGATTATCCACCATGACCAGGTAGGATTCATCCCTGGGTTACAAGGATGGTTCAACATTCGCAAATCAATCAATGTGATAGAACAAATCAATAAGAGAAGAGAGAAGAACCACATGATCCTCTCCATTGATGCAGAAAAAGCTTTTGACAAAATCCAGCATCCGTTCCTGATTAAAACGCTTCAAAGTATAGGGATAGAGGGAACATTCCTGAACTTCATCAAATCTATCTATGAAAAACCCACAGCAAATATCATCCTCAATGGGAAAAAGCTTGCAGCCTTCCCATTGAGATCAGGAACACGACAAGGATGCCCACTCTCACCACTCTTGTTCAACATAGTATTAGAAGTCCTAGCAACAGCAATCAGACAACAAAGAGAAATAAAAGGTATCCAAATTGGCAAGGAAGAAGTCAAACTCTCTCTCTTCGCAGATGACATGATTCTTTATATGGAAAACCCGAAAGACTCCACCTCCAAACTACTAGAACTCATACAGCAATTCAGTAATGTAGCAGGATACAAAGTCAATGTCCAGAAATCAGTGGCTTTCTTATACACTAACAATGAAAATACAGAAAGGCAAATTAGAGAATCGATTCCATTTACTATAGCACCAAAAACCATAAGATACCTCGGAATAAACCTAACCAAAGAGGTTAAAGATCTGTACTCGAGGAACTACAGAACACTCCTAAAAGAAATTGAAGAAGACACAAAAAGATGGAAGACCATTCCATGCTCTTGGATGGGAAGAATAAACATCGTTAAAATGTCTATACTGCCCAGAGCAATCTATACTTTTAATGCCATTCCAATCAAAATTCCACCAGTATTTTTCAAAGAGCTGGAGCAAATAATACTAAAATTTGTATGGAATCAGAAGAGACCCCGAATTGCTAAGGAAATGTTGAAAAACAAAAATAAAACTGGTGGCATCACGTTACCATTAAAAAAATTCTTAACAAATAAGAAAATATACTTTGCAAGAACAGGTGCATACTATACAAAATATTAAAGTACTATTTGGGGTACGGAGGGGTATATAAAGAAGCATATGTTAAGGTCTGGGCTAAAGTTTGAGTATCCAAATGCTACTACCAGTACATTAATTTATTCCACTGATGGTATTAGGTACTGAGGATGCAATGATATTTTTCATAAAGTCCCTAACCTTGAGGGATATTTTTAAAGGGTACAATGGACTGGTAACAACAATAAACTGGTTAATGCTAAGGCTTTATAGAACTATAAAAATGTTGATTTGTTTTCTAAACTGGATGAGCTTGTCAGAAGCTTTTTAAGATGGACCTTGAGCTGGGGGAGCGTTTGAGGTACGCAGCAATTCTCTAAGGTAATGCAGGTAGGGAAGAATAGTTCATTGTCTAGAACTGCATGAGGAATGAATACAGATTGGGCTGCTGTTACAAAGAAAACAAAATTACTATAACTTAAAGTAGATAGGAATTTCTTCATCCTTAGTTAAGTTCTGTCTAGGTAGACCAAAGCTTTGTTGGTGATTTACTGGTGTCAAAGAATATCTCTTCTATCTTGGTGCTGTCTCATTGAAAATTAGATTTCCATCTTGTGGCACAACATGGCTCCTCTTTCTACCATTGTGCCCTCTTTTCAGAGGAAATATATAATAAAGCACAAATCCCATCCATCTAAAGAAATATTTTGAAAATTTCATACATTTCTTCTACCCCCTTGACCAAATATTAGCCAGATGGCTATATTTAGATACAAAAGAGGATAGGAAATGTAATCTTCTGGGTCCACGTGCCCAACTAAAATTTTGAGGTACCATTATTAAAGATGAGGAAGAAGGTGGTCTGGGAGGAAAGAAGCAGTCATTGCCATGAATGAAAGTGAATTTTACCAAAATGTCTTCTCCATTACATAGATAGCCTTTTTTTTTTTTCACTTAATAGAGAACGTCCCCTGCTCTGTATCAAATGAAAGACAAATTTTGGACAAAATTGTGGGGAAAATATCCTAATATTTTCAGTCTCCTTGCTCGGCAGGGAGCCTGCCTTTCTCTCCACCTCTGCCTGTCTCTCTGCCTACTTGTGTGCTTTCTCTCTCTCTCCTTCTGACAAATAAATAAATAAATAAAATCTAAATTTAAAAAAAGAAAGAAAGAAAAAATATCCCAATATTTTCACCTGTGTTCCAAGTTATTGATTGAAATTTAGAGAGCTGGCAAATGGACCAACATGACTGAGAGACAAACTTATAAGTGTGTATGTTCTGGTTAGCTGTTAACACACACACCCACTCCCTATTTTCCTGCTGTTTCTTTGGCACTCCTTCTCAGGAGTATCACTCCTTTGGTAGTTCTGCCTTCTCTGTACCTTCTCTAACATTGACTTATTAAGGCTCAATCTTGGGCTCACATTTCTTTCCAACCAACGATCTCTAAGAGACCATGTGTATTCACATGTCTCACATGTGCTGAGATTTCCAAACCTCCACTCCATCTTAGACCCTGCATTCTAAGTTCATACATGTAGCTCTAGCTGCCTACTTGACACCTCCACTTGGAAGTCTCTCAAACTTCATATGCACCATGCTGGATTTCTGATTTCTCCCTAACTCTGAATCTGTCACACAGATCCATTTATTCCACTGCTAAAAAGCATTTAATTTTCATTTCCTTTAGAATAAAATCCAAAATTCTTTTTTTTAAAAGATTGATTGATTGATTGATTGATTGATTTGAGAGAGAGTGCTCCTGTGGTGGTGAGTGACTCAGGGTAGGGGCACAGGGAGAGAATCTTCAAGCAGACTTCCCACTGAGCACAGAGCAGGACACTGGGCTTAATCTCAAGACCCATGAGATCATGACCTGAGCCAAAACCAAGAGTGGGATACTTAACAACTGAGCCACCCAGGCACCCCTAATATCCAAAATTCTTATCTAGCCTACTTGGTTCTTCCTGATCAAAATCTCCCTCCCTCTCTAATCTCATGTCTTACCTCCAGAGCAAGAAACCCACACGCTTTTATCCAGCACTTGACTTCTATATGTGTCATGATCTCCTATTCCCAAATATTTGCATGTGTCTTTTTCTATGTCCCTGGCATCCTCTTCTTGCTTTTAGCCCAGCTATAATCTACTTGTCCTTCAAGTTGCAGCTTTATTATCATTTCCTGAGTCATTCCTTAAAGAATCCCCCAAATCTAAATCATGCTCCTCTCTTTTATTCTCCAAATTATTGTGATCTTTAGTTTCAAAACAATTATATAATTTTGTAATTATATGTTTATGTCTGTTTTTCTCTATAGAATGTGGCCTTTCTGAGGGCATGGAATCATTAACATAAATTCTGGGTGATTGCAGGGAAATTTTAAAACTGAGGGATCATCTTTTCCCCACCATATCCCTTTTAAGGGTCTTTAAATAACTCTTTGGAAGTCTAAGTCAATTCATTTTGCCAGATCTGTCTTTGTGGTTGCTTTTCTACATCAATGTATACATATCTTCTGGTGCAGTCCTGGAGTATATATCTAAGAATTGCTGGCTATGTATATCTCCAAAATTCAGTAAATATTGATTTGTTTTCTTAAAGTGTTTGTGTTTCCACTAGGAGTTTATAAAAATTCCACTGTTCTAAACTCTCTTAATACATTATTGTCAGACTTGAATTTTTGCCAGTCCACAGAGTGTGAAATAATGTCATATTTTTAATTTGCATTTCCCTGATTACTCATGAGGCTGAATATATGTTAAAATGCTTATGGTTTCTCTGAATTTCCTCTTCGGTGAAATAAATTTTTGTTACTTTTATCTATTTTCCCATTTTGGGTTATTTTCCCCCTTATTTTTATAAAAATTTTAATGTAGATTGGGAGTTAATATTTTGTTAGTTATGCAATGGGTAAGTACCTTCTTCCCTTTGGCAGTTTGTCTTAACTTTTTATGGTGTTTTGAATATAATTCTTAATTTTAGTATACATTTTTTAGAGTTACATGAACAGGCAGGGATGCCTGGGTGGTGTAGTCAGTTAAGCATGTGACTCTTGGTTTCAGCTCAAGTTGTGATCTCAGAGTCATGAGTCCTGGGTAGGGTTCCATGCTCAGAGCAGAGTGGGTTTAAAACTCTCTCCCTCTGCCCCTTCCCCCTACTCTCTCTCTAAAATAAAAAATATATATATTTTTTTCAAAAGAGCTATATTGACAAAATATGATTCATGAACCTTCTTTGAAACCTCTATTATTGGGTGAAACACTTAGAAGCATTCTATTTTATTGGTGAGTGAAACTCTTATCATTATTGGAGTCTCTCTTATCTATAACAATGCTTTCCACTTAAAAATATTTGATAATATCTAGTGCAGTTAACTTTAGGGTTAGTGTTCTACTGATTATAGTTTTCCTATTTTTTTAACTTTATTTTATTTTTTCAGTGTTCCAAGTTCATTGTTTTTGCATCACACCCAGTGCTCCATGCAATACGTACCTTTCTTAATACCCACCACCAGGCTCACACAACCCCCCACTAACCTCCCCTCCAAAACCCTCAGTTTGTTTCTCAGAGTCCACAGTCTCTCATGGTTTGTCTCCTTCTCTGATTTCCCCCAACTCACTTCTCCTCTCCATCGCCCAATGTCCTCTGTGTTATTCCTTATGTTCCACAAGTAAGTGAAACCATATGATAATTGACTCTCTCTGTTTGACTTATTTCACTCAGCATAATCTCCTCCAGTTTCATCCATGTTGATACAAGAGTTGGGTATTCATCCGTCCTGATGGAGGCATAATACTCCATTGTATATATGGACCATATCTTCTTTTTCCATTCATCTGTTGAAGGACATCTTGGTTCTTTCCACATTTGGCAAATGTAGCTATTGCTGCTATCAAAATTGGGGTACCAATGGCCCTTCTTTTCACTACATCTGTTTCTTTGGGGTAAATACCCAGTAGTGAAATTGCAGTGTCATAGGGTAGCCCTATTTTTAATTTCTTAAGGAATCTCCACAGTTTTCCAAAGTGGCTGTACCAACTTGCATTCCCACCAACAGTGTAAGAGGGTTCCCTTTTCTCCACATCCTCTCCAACACTTGTTGCTTAGTGTCCTGTTGATTTTGGCCATTCTAACTGGTATAAGGCAGTATCTCAATGTGGTTTTGATTTGAATCTCCCTGATGGCTAATGATGATGAACATTTTTTCATGTGTCTGTGAGCCATTTGTATGTCTTCTTTTGAGACGTGTCTGTTCATGTCTTCTGCCCATTTTTTGACGTGATTATCTGTTTTGTGTGTGTTGAGTTTCAGGTGTTCTTATTTTGATTTGAATCTCCCTGATGGCTAACAATAATAAACATTTTTTCATGTGTCTGTTAGCCATTTATATATGTCTTCTTTGAGAAGTGTCTGTTCATGTCTTCTGCCCATTTTTTGAGGTGGTTATCTGTTTTTTGAGCGTTGAGGTTGAGGAATTCTTTATAGATCTTGGATATCAGTCCTTTGTCTGTAGTGTCATTTGCAAATATCACCAGTAGAGAGCCCAGATATGGACCCACAACTCTATGGTCAAATAATCTTCGACAAAGCAGGAAAAAAATATACAGTGGAAAAAAGACAGTCTCTTCAGTAAGTAGTGCTGGGAAATTGGACAGCTATGCATAGAAGAATGAAACTTGACCATTCTCTTACACCATATACAAAGATAAATTCAAAATGGATAAAAGATCTCGACGTGAGTCAGGAATCTATCAAAATTCTAGAGGAGAACATAGGCAGTAACCTCTTCGACATTGGCCACAGCAACTTTTTTCAAGACATGTCTCTAAAGGCAAAGGAAATGAAAGCGAAAATGAACTTTCGGGACTTCATCAAGATCAAAAGCTTCTGTACAGCAAAGGAAATAGTCAACAAAACAAAGAGGCACCCCATGGAATGGAATAAGATATTTTTTCTGTTTTTTTTTTTTTTCAATGTTTGTCTTTGTCTCTTCTAAAAGAAGTAAGTACTAAAAAGTATCTGGCTGCGTTTGTTTATTTTTTTAATCTAGTCTGATTACTTTTACCTTTTACGTGATGAATTTTATCCACTCAGGATTATTATGACCATTAATATATTAGAATTTATTTTCATTATACCATGTTTGCTTTTTCTTTTTGCCACATTTCTCCTTTTTTCCTCTCTGTATCCCTTCTTTTCCATTCAGATGTTTTTCTTTATTGTGCTATAATTTCCTTCTGTTGCTCTGTTAGTTCAGAATTTTTATAAATTCTTTTTCAATTATTTTTTATTTTAGTGGTTTCTTTGAAATATTCACTTGCTTACTTGTCTAAATTTGATATTTTTATTCTTCTCCTGAATAACAGAAGACCTTATATCTTTAACTCCTGATGGTACTCAACCCTCCTAAGCCAGCTGGCATGCTAATTATTAAACAATATTTTAATTCTAAATTTAACCCTTTAACTAGTCACTGTACTTAATGTTTTATATAGTCAATGCTTATTTAGAATTATCCATATGTTTGTTTTTTTCATCCCTCATTTATTTCTTGCATTTCTGACCTTCAATTTGAATTGATGGATACATTTAAAATTTTTTTTCACTTAAATTATTTTTTTTTCAGTGATCCATAATTCATTGTTTATGCACCACACCCAGTGTTCCATACAATACATGCCCTCCTTAATACTCACCACCGGGCTCACCTATCCCCCACACCCCTCTTCAATTCACACTGCAATTTCACTACTCTTATGGTTTATCTCCCCCTCTGACTTCCCCCAACTCACTTCTCCTCTCCATCTCCCAATGTCCTCCAAGTTATTCCTTATGTTTTAGTGGAGAACTTTTGGTGGTAAGCCTCATTTTTGATTGTCTGAAGGTATCTTTTTTTCATTCTTATTTGCTAAATATACAATTATGTGCCAACATATTTTTTAAAACTCTTTTAAAGTGTGTAAATTTATTCTCTTCTAGCTTCTTTTTTTTTAATTTTGAGGATTTGGCTCTCTATTGTTACTTTGTAGCTAATCTGACTTTCATTTCCTGATGCTTTTAACATTTATTTGTCTTTGGTTCTCCAATTTCACCATAAAATGATGATTAGGTGTGAATTTGTTTTATTTACATTGTTTAAGACATTGTATTTTTAAATCTGAAAGTACGTGTTTTTTATTAATTTTGGAAAATTCTCTGCCATTTCAGTTTTTAAATCTTTCCATAATTTTTTCTGTTAACTCCTTTAGGAATTTTAATTAAAATCAATGTTAGAGTTTTTTCTCTGTGCTTATAATTTCTTCCAAATTTTGTTTCTTATTAATGCATTCTGAATAACTTTTTTGGAATTATCTTCTAATTTATTAAATATCTTAAGAAGTTTCCAAATCTACTGTTTATCTCTTCCAGTGAGTTCTTTTACATTTAGTTATTATATTTTGCATTTATAGAAGTTCCTTATATTTTATTTTTTATCAATGTATAAATAAATATTTATGAAAGCCTTTTATTTCTTTAAGCATGCCAAGTATAGTAATTTTACATTTAAAGAATAATTCAAATATTTTAAATCTGAAAACCTTTTTTTTCTCTTCTCTGTTTCTGCTTACTCTTAACCTTGGTACCTTGCTTCATTTTGTGTATTTTTTACTGGAAATCTATCTGTAAGAAATCAATGATACCTGAGTTGAAGATCAATGCTTCTTTCCTCTTTTTTTTCTGTTTTCCGAGAGAGAGAATATTTATTTTTTGCTGTTTTGTTAGGTAACTAGAGGAATATAAATTAACTTACCAGTTAAAGGCTGTGGACATTCTTTTGTACCTTAAAGTTACTATACATTTTGAAGGCTGGCTTCTGCCTAGAGCTTTTTACTTGGTAACCTGCTAACTCACAACGAAACACCACAGTCATTAATTCCATTTTAATCTATTGATAATATGGCCACACATTGATAATATGGCCATGATTGAGATCACCCTTGTTACCCTCTGATCCTTGGTTGCTACATAACATTTTGCTCAGACAAAGCTTTGGTTCACATGAACTATCATAAGCACATGAAAGAAAACGATCATGGTATCACATTGTGCTTTGTAAATGAACATAGAATGAGCCTGAGAAAAACATTCAGTGTGTATGACTTAAGGAGATACCAATGTGTCTGCATATATCCTTGCTTTTGAGATTATTACATGCCAAAATGCTTTAACTTGATCATTGTAGGTTATGGTTTATTAGATGTCTATCATCACTTCTTTCTCATATAAAAGTTCTTAATTGAAATAAACAAATTTCAGAGATGTAGAACTTGAATTATTTAAGATAATTTATATCTTATAGTAAGTAACTCATGGTTTTAGAAAATTGGCATTGAATATAAAATAATAGCTTTTAAAACAATTGACATAACTATACAAATATGCTTCTATGTGTTTATATGGTAACAGAACAATAAACACTTTAAACATTTTCTGGAGAATAAGTTGGGTGTGTTTGTGTGTGTGTGCATGTGCATGCAAAGCCATTTGCATGTACGTGACTATCCATATTTTAACCAACTTTCCACATTGTATTCTGGCCTCTTAGCATGTCATGACTCCATGTTTTGGAATCCATTATGAAGTGATTTGTTTTCTGAGAAAACTTTCCATTGAAGAAAGAATGTTCAATCCAGATCTCTCACAATCAAGTATAAACTTTTGGCCTAGATTGGTCATTATCTATCTGACCTTGAGTCTGTAATTTTCTTGGGCAAAAATTATCTTAAGTGGATAGAAATTTACTAAATGTGATTTGGGCAAGTCTGGTTTCCTCTTGGTTTTGGTAAAGTTTTTTTCTTCTAAATACACACAATTTAGGAAAAATAACAAGATGCACAAAGCAGTATGGTAATATTTATTTTTCACAGAGAAGTTGAAAAGACATGACGAGGAAAACACTGGTGAAAAGTGCTGTTCTCCATTGTTTATCCTTGTCTTGAGAAATCTTATCAAGCAATAGAAACTTAGGATAATTTTGCTGCTCTACTTCTTCTCTGCCTTGTTTATACTCTCTCTTCCTTTGCATTTTCCCAGATCCCTTGCTTCTCTCCTTTTCTTCTACTGTCAGACTTCTTACCTGCCAAATGGTGCTCCCAGTTCCGCCACTTTCCAAGGTGTGATGTAGACTGATTTCCTAATCCCCTCTCAGCTTTGGCTTCTTCCTCAACAAAATGAGGACTACAGTAAACAGGGACAGAGGATTAAAGCAGATCATGTATAAGGCACTGCTTAGTGCCTATAACATAGTCAATGTTTATAATAACTTATTATAAATAAATAATAAAGGTGTAAACACTACTAATAAATTAAAGTATAGAAATAAATAATAAAGAGATAAGTTACACTAATCAGAAAGTTTTGGACTGGACATGTTGAAAGTCAGATCATGAGAAAACATAGTCCAGGCTTGAAAATAACTAGTACACAAGATCTAACGGAATATAATGGAATGAATAAAAACAGATTGTGGTTGTTACTTTTAATTATTTTTCTTTTTTTTTTTTTTACTTTGCTCCTAGCATCTAGTAAGTGATAAATCAATTTGACACCAAAATTTATGATGAAAAAATGTTTCCAAGCCTGTGATGAAAGACTACTATGTTGAAAGTGAGGACAGTCAGAGTTGCGCCTTCCATTTTATGAAATGCTACTGCACCAACTGACTGAAATAGAATTGAATGGTCTTTTGAAGAAAGTCCTATTGAAGCCTGTTTGTTCCTTTTCCTTCTCAGTGACCTGAGTCCAAGTCAGGCTTCTACTAAACAAAGAGTTTAATTCCATAGCCAACACTGGAGCCTACTGCAGTGTCTGAAAATGGAGGTGACCAAACATCAGATTTTTCTTTCACTTAAATTTAAGTTTAAAAATTTTTATCACTTGTATAATGAATGAGAATAGAGGAAGGGAGGAAGGAAGGCTGGAAGGAAGGAAGGAAGAAAACTGAAGAATATGTTTTATAAAGCCTGTATTTTCTGGCACTTTCCAAAAAAAAAAAAATTGCCAACCCCTGCCAAGATAATCCTAGTTCATTTGCTCTTAAATATTTAATAAGAGCTTACTTTGTGAGGAATGTACTTCTTGGACCTGGTTAAAAGGAGACACAGACAGAGACCACAAGAGGTAAAAGCCAGTGTCTGGTATCATGAGGTTGCATTCTGTGTGGGACAGATCAAAATCAACTTATAATCCTCCCTTATGAACACACAAATGCATCAGTGAGGTAACTTTAGTGATGCACTATGAAGAAAAATAGGACAAGGACTTGTCTTCTCCAAGGTGACATTTGAACTAAGCCCTGAATAATCAGCTTGGTCATAGTGTGAAGATATGGGAATACCCTGCCAGGCAGACGGAAGAGCAAAGCCCAGTCAGGAATGAGCTCAGGGCGTCCAGAAAGGCCGATGTGACTAAAGAATACAGAGGAGGGGGAGAGCTAGAGGAAGTGTGGTCAGGAGGAAATTTGCAAGACTAGGCAGCTTATCAGAAATTTCATATTTTATTCTAAATGCAAGTGGTTCTCATGATAGCCTGTAAACTCCATTTTCAGACACATGCCTTTGACATGAATGAATTGTATGTCACTACTCTAAGATAGACTAAGTCAAATTAAAATGATTAAGTTTAAAAAAGAGAGAGAAATACCTAGAAAACAATAGTAGTATTTGCCGCATAGATCAAATTTTATTATTTTTCCTCACTTTGTGTTCACACATAATCTTAGGGGAATTAATCATAAACTAATGAACTAAAATAAATATATTTAATTCAAATTCAGTATTTAAAGAAAATAGAAGCTTTAAAAGGATTTTACTTTTTAGGGAACTATACGAGCCCAAGTCTGAGTTCATTAAAGATAATGCTTTATTTAAAGTTATGATGCCCAAATTTATTCTTTAAGTTACAATCCTTAGTCCCTGATAAGGGGTCTTAGAACACATATATTTATATGAAATACAAAAGGTACTTTAAAAAGAGTAATTTTTGGTTTTAGAAAGTTAACATTCTTCATGGTAACTATGATATATTATGATGACTTAACCATAAAGGCAAGTGTGAGAATTCAATGAATAATTCATGCCATCTGACCCTGACTTCATACATTAACTTCATTAGACATCAGCTTAAGCTTTCAATGGAAAATCTACTTAAAAATAAATTGAATGACACTGGACACAAATAGAAACAAGGGCTTTAAAAGACCAACTGGTAACCTGCAACACTGATTATTTTTAAAACTTAATTTTGTTTTGCCAAAGAAGAATATAAACAATGCTTAATATAAAACTTATTCACAGGCTCCCAACACATTTCTAAATAGAAACATTCAAAGTACATTTTAAAAAAATCATGTCTAGCTGGCATCGAACTTAATGTATTTGAAGGGATAACTCTGGGACTAAGAATATGGTAGCATAAGTTGAAAAAAGCAGTGATTTCTCAGTTGCCTGGCAAATTATTAAAGATGCTCATGGCCTGTCCATGTTTCTTTCTGATAAGACCATAAGCTTATGAAAATAATATTCACTATATAATACCTCAAATTTATAAGCACTCTGTAGATGTTTGCTGAAAGAATGAATTAATTTTCTCTGGGTGCAAATAACAAATAAAATATTGACAATGCTAAATTACATGCAAAAGAAAGACATGTCATCAGATATATGTGATAAATAGCACGAAGTTGGTATTAGGGCCCTGATCCAACATTTCTCTGGGTTCCAGAAAGGAAATCAAGACTTTTTATTCTCTTGAGGATGGGAATATGGAAGTGAGTAGAAGAGGACTCCTTGCTGAGTTGTATTTTTTGTTTTGCTTTGTTTTGTTTTTGTTTTTTATTCCTCAGCCAACATTAATCATGGCTAGTACTGGAAGCTAGGTCAGGAATGAAGTGGGTAACAGGAACTTTTTTGCTTACATTTTACTCAATTCTAAATTATTTTGTATAAAAAAAAATCACACACATTTTTAAAGTTTAGGTATGTAAAGCAGAAATCTTCAGCTATATGGAACATCACTGTATGAACCACCGTATTCCCACCTATAGGAAGTGTCCTTAATCCATTGATGAAATGTTGTTACAAGTATAAAATCTCAGGAAACATGTAAGTTAGATATCCATGAAATAGGCAGACAATGGGATGGACAAGAAGACATTAAAAAAATGTAGAAGGTGGGGTTTCTGGGTGGCTCAGTTGTTAAACCTCTGCCTTTGACTCAGGTCACCTCTGCCTTTAACTCAGCTCACCTCTGCCTTCGACTTAGGTCATGATCACGGGATTCTGGAATGGAGCCCTGAATCAGGCTCCAGGCTCAGCGGGAAGCCTGCTTCTCCCTCTCCCACTCCCCCTGCTTGTGTTCCCTCTCTCACTGTGTCTCGCTCTGTCAAATAAGTAAATAAAATCTTAAAAAAAAAAAAAGTAGAAGCTGCCTCATAGCTGCATTTATTAGCTTTATTTGTTTCTCTTGTTAAAATACTATATGAGTAAAAGCAGCAGTGTATGTCCTGATATGAGACTCATGAACCTGACCCTCACACCCTATTCCTAAAGGTTCTATTGGATGCCAGTAAGATTATAATGAACCTTCAAAAGGGGAGGAGCCCCCCAAACAGAATCCAGAAATCTACCTTTCTTAAATAAAATCCGAAACAAAGACCCAGAAGCTGTATCATATATAGAGTGGTGGGCGTATAGACCATGTTACTTCCACTCCTTCCCTCCCAGGTTAATCTGCACGGGATGCTGAAAGAGCAAAGGTTACCACCATTTACTTTCATATCTCTTCAGTGTTGGAGACCTCCTGGCCTCTTCCTCAGTGACCTGCCTCGCCCTTCCTGAGGTTTGGAGCTTATGGCAGCATCTGAGGTGGCTTAGTAGTCTGATAAGTGAAGTCCTAAGCAAATGAAATTGACCTAATGTGATAATTTCAGAACGGAGGGCATCAGTTTAATGCAGTCACTGACCTCCCTTGATTCTTTCTCTTCACTTGTTTCTTTAAATTTTTCTTTTAAAATAATGTTACTATTTTTATAAACATGATGCATGTTTATTACAAAAACTTCAGTGGGGGGGGGGGGACCTGGGTGGCTCAGTTGTTAAACGTCTGCCTTGGGCTCAGGTTGTGATCCTAGGATCCTGGGATCAAGCCCCACATAGGGGTCCCTGCTCAGGGAGCTTGCTTCTCTCTCTCCCTTTCTGCCTGCTGCTCCCCCTGCTGTGCTCGCTCGCTCTCTCTTTCTCTCTCTCTGCAAATAAATAAGTAAAATCTTTAAAAAAAAAAATCAGTGAATATAAAAAGGAAAAAAGACAAAAAAGTACACACTGCCTGGAAAGAGACATTCTTAACATTAGACTAATATAAAAAAATTAGATTAACATAATTCCAGAAATCCTTATGTATGTATACATATGTATAGACAGAATAAATATGTTTCTAAAACTATATCACAGTCTGCATGTTATTTTTTTAAAATTGTGACTATCACATTTAAGTTTATATTTAAGATAAATATTCTGCACAAGATATTTAATCTGCAAAAGACCCTCTGAGTTTAAAAATTTATGAAAAATACAAAAATTATATTTTTAACTACATGTTTTACTTTTTAATAGTATCAATTGGCTCCCATTGGTGAAAATGGGGAAATTCGTGCATTTCCACTCTGACTCACCCTGTATCCTACACCTAAATTTTATTATTTAGTTATTTTTAAGTTGATAAAGGCATAGTAACATGTACGCTCTGTTATGTCTTCATGGTATTCCATTGTATTTCATCTTTCTGTGACTTTTCTCTTTCTGACCTCAATTTAAATAATCTTTTGATTGAATTTCACCATCATTTGTTTAAGAAAGCCTCTGAACTTTGACTTTGCCTGAGTCTTACAGGCTTGAGAATGTCTGCCTCTTGCTCTCACAGTTCAGAATTTGGTCACACTGCTTTCTCTTGGAATTTTAGAGACATTGCTCTATGGTTTCATGATTTTTAGTGTCTTTCACTGACTTCCTTCATGACCTTATTGGCTTGATTTAATTGAATGGTACTTTTTTTTTCCCAAGAAGGGCTCAAAGTGCTTTTGCTCCTGATTGATTGATTGATTGATTGATTGATTTTCTTTGCCTGAGGAATTATCTTGGTGGTAACATGACTCATCCATGTGTGTCTAAAGCTTGATGGCTCCATATTCATTTTTTCTTGGAAGAGGGTATTTTTTTCACTCTGCAGATGCAATTGTTCTTTCATTTCACAGAACTTTTCTTCATATACATTATTTTTTTGTCTGCATTTTCACTGTGGTTAGCTTGATCTTCCCTCTATTAAAGCAATTCCATTTCTGCTCTATTATGGCCCTTGTTATTTCTAATTTAGTTAGAAGTTTATCGTCAGTTTTGAGTGAAGTCAGCCTTGGAAGTTTTTCCTTTGAGATCCCGGATCATCTCATTCTGTGGTTTTATGATGTCTTCCTACATTATTATACCCATATGATTATTGTATTTTCTTTTAGTAAAACTACATGGAGAATTTCCTTCCAATGTTTAGCTTATGTTCCTTGGTTAGGTTACCAGTGGTTTCCGTACTGCTATAGTTCCTTTTTGTCTTAAACCCTTCAGTCATAAAAGGTCTTCTGGCCAAATCAAAAAACGTCATTAGCTGTTATTGCTTTTATTATTTTGTCTATTGCAATTGATGATGTCTTTCATTAATATGATAGTGTTGGGTGTGGAAAGTAGGTGTAACGTGGCATATATCCAGCAGAAGAACTCTTTCACTCTATTAAGATAGACAAAAATAATTGATTTTGCATTGTCATCATTTCCACTGCCCATAGGTGAAACATTTTTGCTCTTCCTCCCAAAAGTTTGCAATATATTTTTGACTTTTTAGTCATTGTTGTCAAAAATATTTTCCTATCCCTTCTTTGTTTGAATTGATTTATAACTTAACAAAATGTAACTAACCTGGAGAATACTCAAGTCACGAGTCTGTCTTCATTCCAGGATTTAAACTTTTACCCACTTCTTTAAAGGTCAGTAGACACTTCCATACTTTTTAAGTGTTACTTGCAGTCGTATAATGAACATACATTGTTCTCGTGCTCTCCATTCATTTATTCTTCTCCTGCTGAATATATCCCAAATACCTCATCCCCATTCCCAATGATGTGGTTTTAAATGGGCACTGGTGGGGGTTTCTAGGTGATTCAGTCAGTTAAACTGGTGGACTCTTGACTTTGGCTTGAGTCATGATCTCAGGGTCATGATCTCAGTGTTGTGAGACTGAGCCCAACATCGGGCTCTGCCCATGGAGTGGAGCCTGCTTAAGATTCTCTCTCTTCTTCTCCTCCTGCCACTCCCCACTCTCTCTCTCTTTCTCTTTCAAAAAAATGAAATTTAAAAAAGGGAGGCTCTGGCAATGGACATGTGACCTAGACCCCTCCTTACCCAATTAGTGCATTCCACCTTCCTGGCATTATTGATTTTTGAGGAATAGGAATACATCCAATTCTGGCCAGGAATGTCAACCCCAAGATTTTAGTTTCAAATAGTTTGGAGAAAGTTCTCATTTCCTCTACACTTGAATTTGAGAGGATGCTAAAGCTAGACCTGCTATAGCTGTCTTGCTATAGCAGAAGCCTGAGAATGGAGAGAGAAGCCTGAGAATGGGATTAATGTAGGGGAAGTATTGGTGGAACATGCAGAGAAAAGCTGGTTCCTATTGTTATTTTCATGGCAGCTTCGGTTCCACGAACCAACAATACCTCCCTTAAACTCCAGCCACTCTGAATTAGACAGTTCCACACTTGCAGTGAAATGAATTTTTCTCAGCTGCTGTTAAGGGGGCTGAACTGACCCTAGGCGAGTCAGGAGACCTCAGTTCCCATCCTACCTCTACCTTTGATTCTCTTTGAGCTAATCGCTTTATTCTCTTGACCTGGCTGCAGAAAGTGGGAGTGAAGTGAGACATCGTGTCTGGTGTCCTCTGGTTCTATCACTCTGTGAAGCAGCTCAGATGTGTGCATGTGGCTCGGAAGATGATAACATGTCCTGAAGTTCTCCCACACTGGAACACACCATGTCTGCCTTCTGTCAGCTGTTCAGAGAGGTGCCAGGACTCATCCGCACCAGGGCCTCACTTCCCTTCCCTCGAGTGTCAGTGCCTTCTGCTAAAACAATCATTGAGCGGCCCTGGGACATGTGCTAGAGCCTGCCCAGCTCTGATGCGTGGTCCAGCACTGGGCCAAAACATGGCGTTTCCAGGGGCAACCTAGCCATATGGATTGCTTAATTTCCATTCCTGAAAATGTCTCTTTTTTTCTTTCCATTTGGCACAATTGCTATGAAAGGACTTTTAATAAGAATTATCAATAATGAATTAATTTAAACACACCTTTTAAGAAATATAGACCATAGTTGTTTTTTAAAGTAAGTGAACTTAGGAAATACATATTCCACTTATTTTCTAGGCTTAGAGGGCATTAGTGTCTGAGGATATGAGCTCAAAATCAGTTTTTGTTTTTGTTTTTTAAACATTCTGGCCCCTTACTAGCTGAGAATTGGGCAAGTCACTTAAATTTTCTGAGCTGCAGTTGTCTCTTCTATAAAATGGTGATAGCAATACTGCCTATCTTATAAGATTCTTATGAAAATGAAATGAGAAAATAAACATAAAATTTTGAGTACAGTCCTTGACATGAGAGAGTATTCATTAGCATATGTAAAGAAGACACCTATTGATAATATACACATGTAAATTATATATAGGCACACACATGCACACATATCACATTTGTCATGCATGCACACATTTTTATGTGTATTTACATGCCATCTCTATCTATGAACATTAAATGTGTTATTCTTATAGTTCTCATTATTTCATATATATAATTCCAAATAAATGAACATTTCAGAGGTCATTTATTTTATACAGACAGTCCCCTCTTTATAATAGTTCAACTCACAATTTTTCAACTTTATGACGGTGCAAAAATGATACACATTCAGGAGAAACTGTGCAGCAAATTTTGAATGTTGGTATTTTCTGGGGTGGTGATAGGTGGTATGATCCTTTCTCACGATCCTGGGCATGGCAGTGAGTGAGGGGCTGCTCCCAGTCAGCCCCGAGATCCCAGTGGTGAACAACCCACATGCTTACAGCCCTTCTGTACCCACACAACCATTCCATTTTTTACCTTCAGCACAGGTTTCAATAAACTACGTGAGGTATTCAACATTTTATTGTAAAAGAGACTTTGTGCTAGATGACTTTGCCCAACTGAAGACTACTGTTGAACCTGCTGAGCACATTTAAGTAGGCTAGGCTAAGCTATGTTTGGTAGGTTATGTGTATTAAATGCATTTTCAACTTCCAGATTTTCAACTTATGATAGGTGTATCAGGACATAACCTCCTTGTAAGTCAAGGAAGATCTGTAGTTTGTAATGTAAATTATCTGAATTCCTCATCTAAATGGATTATAATATCTGGATAAGTTCCAAATTAAACACTTCATAGTCTACTCTTAGGAAAAAGAATATAAATCAGCATAAAATATTGCCTATCCATATAATACCTGACTGGAAGTCTCAAAGATTGTGGCAAATATAAAAGCAAAAGATAATCTAGGATGAACTAACTCTGTCAACACCCACAGTAGATATTCTTTCATTGTGTCTTTAAAAGGCAAAAAGTTAAGATTTTTTTTCATTAAAATATCATTCTGTTATTATTAGAGAAGGAAAAAGCCTGTCTTCTGAGACAATGTTACTTATTGAAAAACAAGAAATATAAGAAATATAAATGGTTAAATATAACCATTTAACCCACTTAGCCTATGGAAACCCCATATTTTTATTTATTGTATTTAATTAATTTTCCATAAGTAACTTTCTGTTGCAGTTATTATAAACTACATGAGTACAGGTTCATTTCCAAGTCTTAAATTCACACCTATTAGTGGATGGTTTATAATTGTCCTTTTTTTAAATTGAAGAATAGTTGACTTAAAATGTTATATTAGTTTGAGGTGTTACAGTGATTCAATAGTTCTGTGTATTACACAATGCTTACCATGATAAGTGTAATTACCATCTGTCACCGTACATAATTATTGCATATTATTGTGTATATTCCCTAAGGTGTACTTTTATCCCCATGACTTATTTATTTTATAACTGGAGATATATATGACATAACTGTCCTTTTAATAACAACTCAATAGTAAGAACTCTCATAAATTCCCACAGTGATTGTCTAAAGAATTCAAGATCTACATCTTATGTTGACTACAGTTTCATATTGGCAGCTTAACAACTCTGTTAAGCTTTATTTTTAATGTTTACATTTTTAAGAATATGTACTAAAAGGGATATAAAGCTTTAGAATAATTCCAAATTCAAATAATTTACTACTGAAGTTATTTGTTAAACTTTGCTTTGTAATTTTTTTAATCCTGAAAATTTGTTTCATTTTTTAAACATGCTATTTTTAAATTTGTGTCTAATTTAAATTCATACCATAGAAGAGGAGTAGATTTCCTTCTGAGCCAACCACATAGATGTTATTTTCCTTCTCTCCAGGTTCTGGGTTTGCCTCTGTAAATGAAAAGGAGAGTAAGCTGAATCTATGGAGAATTAGAGAGGAAATTTTGAAAAATGGGATTGGATTTGGGGACAAAACAGGAAAAACTTTTTAAAAATTGGGAAAGAAAAAAAAATAAATAAATAAAAATTGGGAAAGAGTAGGAAATGTTTTTAATAATAAAAGAGTGGAAATTTTAAGTTTAGCAAATTTCATTTGTTTATATTAGAGAATAATATTTATATTAAATATTTGACAGTATATTTTGCTATGATCAAATAACTTTTTTTTGCTTTAAGACAGAAGGCAAGTTAAACATTGGATATGCCCTAAAGTCTTAATTCATAAAATTTATTAGCATTAAAAAATTATACATTTACTAAACTCCTACACAAATTGATATTTCCCAAAAGGAACTGTGGTAACTCCAGGCTTCCACATCAGTGGGTTGGGTCAGGGCACCAGAATAACACATAACATAGTCATCTTCAAAAATTCTCCATATTTGTGTGTGAATGAAAAAGATGAAATATAAGTTTGGGCTATTTCTACCTGGAAGGTTCTATAAGTGGTCATGGCACTACAGAGCCCTCCTCGGGAAAAAAATGGAGAGCTTTTTTCTTTTCCTAACTTTCATGTTTAAAATCCTTTTCCAACTTTTTTTTCTTTTAGGATTTTATTTATTCATTAGAGAGAGTGGGGAGGGGCAGAGGGAAAGAGAGAGTATCTCAGACTCCCCACCAAGCACAGAGCCTGACACAGGGCTCAGTCCAGTGACCCTGAGATCATCACCTCAGCCAAAATCAAAAGTCAGACGCTCAACTGACTGAGCCAACAAAACACCTCAATTTAACCTCTTTTTTTATACAGTCCTGATTGCTCACAATTTCACACATTTCTGGAGTACCTCTTGAGTAGCAGACATTGGTTTCTAGATGCTGGATTTACAAAGAGAAATCATCTTTGCCCTATTCTCTATGTCCTTCTACCTGGAGAACTGAATATCCTTCAAGTCTTAGCTGGAGGATTCCCTTCCTCAAGAAGCATTTTCCAGGATCCCTGAGTAGCACTGATAGTGATGTAGCTATCTTGAATTCTTAATAAATTATGTAAGGATAGTTAGTACATAATTCATAAAACTTTAGGATCTTACTTTGCTTATGTGCTTATGTTTGCTTATGTGCTTATATGCTTATGTGCGTATGTGCTTATGTTTATGTCTTCAGGGGGTGGGGACCAATTTTATTTGACTTTGACCCTCCCACTCAGCAACCTGTTTATCAAAAAACAGGCAGATTATTTCTTTGAAAGGAATTTCAAAGATTAGACTAAGTTCCACGTGGGAATACCCTTTCTTGGAATGACTCCATCCTTCTGAGCTTTAAGACTTCCTGAAGTCCAGAAGGGAAAAAAATATATTTAATCTCTCCAGTCTGAACCTATTCCCAAAAGTTAATTTATTACCATGCTGACAGATGATGCAAGTTTTGTTTAAATTGTGTTATATTGAACTGATTAGAGATTCACAGAAGTTGTGAAGGTATTAGAGAGAGATCCTTTTTCTCCAGTTCACCAAGTTTCCCCCAATGATTACATCTTATGAACACTAGTACAGTATCAAAACCAAGAAATTAACATTGACACAATGGATGTGTAATTCTGTATCGTTTTATCAAGTGTAGATTTAATAATGTAACCACTACTGCAATCAAGATAGAGTTATCATATTATCACAAAAATTTCCCTCTTGATATCCCTCCCCCTTCTATCCCTAATGCCTATTGACCATTAATTTGTTTTCCATCTCTACAATTTTGTCATTTTAAGAATATTATACAAATGGAATAATATATACCATTTTTACATCATTTCATTTTTCACATAACTTATCACAATCAATTGTTAACACTTTATCAATTGAAGTGAAAAGTAGAAACCTTATCTCATTTTACAACACTTTATCCTCCTCCATTTGCAGTTCTTTGTTTTGTTTTGTTTTTTTTAAGATTTTATTTGTTTATTTGACAGAGAAAGAGAACACAAGCAGGGGGCAGGGGGAGTGGCAGGCAGAGGGAGAGGGAGAAGCAGACTCCTTGATAAGCAAAGAGACCAATGAGGCTCTGAGTCCCAGAACCCTGAGATCATGACCTGAGCTGAAGGCAGACGCTTAACCAACTGAGCCACCCAGGCGTGCCTTCATTCATATCTTTATTTCCTCTTTTATATGCATCAAAACTTCAGAGAAGTATAGTAACATTTCCCATAATTACTTATTTTCTCTCACTTTAGTCTCATACATTTCTAAATTTTTGCTTTATTTTGCTAAGTAAAATACATAAAATTTAGAAGTATAAAATATTTCTACTTTATTGTCAGGCATAAATTTATTTGTGAAAATTGAGCAACTTTTTGCCAATTTATCCTAATATCATATCCTTGACTCTATGACATTAATTTTTCCACCCCATGTTTATAAATCTTTTTTTAAAAGATTTTATTTATGTATTTGACAGAGAGATAGAGAGCACAGAGGAGCAGACAGAGGGAGAGGGAGAAGCAGGCTCTCTGCAGGGCAGGGAACCCAATGCAGGGGTTGATCCCAGGACCCTGGGATCATGACCTGAGCTGAAGGTAGCGCTTAAACAACTGAGCTATCCAGATGCCCTATAAATCTACTTTTAAACAGAAAAGTGAACATGTATTTTTATAATCTTTTAATCTGTAACTCAAATGAATATTAAAACTTGACATATAAAAAATTAATACCTTTTTTCCACTTTCTCATTCCTCTTTCACTTCCCTATTTTATTTTACTGTCAATAATAGAAGATCCATCTTCTTTTTTACAAACCAATATTATCATTTACAATTTTATTGTCCTTTAATAAATATTTATATTTTGTTCTAAGAACATATCTGCTGAAACTATTAATACTTAATTTTGTTATATTGTTTGAGTCCATGCCTCTCAAATAACCTGTCATTTATTTTTTTTTTGCTTTTTTTTATTGTTATGTTAGTCACCATACAGTACATCATTAGTTTTTTATGTAGTGTTGCATGATTCATTGTTTGCATATAACACCCAGTGCTCCAATGCGATCTGTGCCCTCCTTAATACCCATCACTGGGCTCACCCAGCCCCCCACCTCCCTCCCCTCTAAAACCCTCAGTTTGTTTCCCAGAGTCTAGTCTCTCATGGTTCCTCTCCCACTCCAATTCCTCCCCAACTTCAATTTTCCTTTCTTTCTCCTAATGTCCTCCATGCTATTCCTTATGTTCCACAAATAAGTGAAACCATATGATAACTGACTTTATCTGTTTGACTTATTTCACTTAGCATAATTTCCTCCAGTTCCATCCAAGCTGATGCAAAAGTTGGATATTCATCCTTTCTAATGGCTGAGTAATATTCCATTATGTATATGGACCACATCTTCTTTATCCATTCATCTGTTCAGGGACATCTCAGCTCTTTCCACATTTTGCTATTGTGGACATTGCTGCTATGAACGTTGGGATACATATGGCCCTTCTTTTCACTACATCTGTATCTTTGGGGTAAATACCCAGTAGTGCAATTGTTTTGTAATAGGGTAGATCTATTTTTAATTTTTTAAAGATTTTATTTATTTATTTGACAGAGATCACAAGTAGGCAGAGAGGCAGGCAGAGAGAGAGAGAGAGGAGGAAGCAGGCTCCCCGCCAAGCAGAGAACCCGATGCGGGGCTCGATCCCAGGACCCTGAGATCATGACCTGAGCTGAAGGCAGAGGTTTTAACCCACTGAGCCACCCAGGCGCCCCTATTTTTAAATTTTAAGGAACATCCTCACTGTTTTCCAAAGTGGCTGCACCAGTTTACATTTCCACTAATGGTGTAAGAGGGTTCCCCTTTCTCCACATCCTCTCCAACACTTGTTGTTTACTGTCTTGTTGATTGTGGCCATTCTAACTGGTGTAAAGTGGTATTTCAATGTGGTTTTGATTTGAATTTCTCTAATATCTAGTGATGATGAACATTTTTTCATGTGTCTGTTAGCCATTTTTATGTCTTCTTTGGAGAAGTGTCTACTCATGTCTTCTGCCCATTTTTTGACAAGATTATCTGTTTTTTTGGGTTTTGAGTTGAGAAGTTCTTCATAGATCTTGGATATCAGGCCTTTGTCTGTAGTGTCATTTGCAAATATCTTCTCCCATTTGGCAGGTTGCATCTTTGTTTTGTTGACTGTTTCCTTTGCTGTGCAGAAGCTTTTTATCTTGAAGAAGTCCAAAAAGTTCATTTTCACTTTTGTTTCCCTTGCCTTTGGAGACATGTCTTGAAAGAAGTTGCTGTGGCTGATGTTAAAGAGTTTAGTGCCTATGTTCTCCTCTAGTATTTTGATGGAGTCCTGTCTCACATTGAGGTCTTTCATCCATTTTGAGTTTATCTTTGTTTATAGTCCAGTTTCATTCTTCTGTGTATAGCTGTCCAATTTTCTCATCACCATTTATTGAAGAGACTGTTTTTCTTTTATTGGATATTTTTTCCTGCTTTGTCAAAGATTAGTTGACCATAGAGTGGAGAGTCCATATCTGGGCTCTCTATTCTGTTCCACTGGTCTATGTGTCTGTATTTGTGCCAGTACCATGCTGTCTTGGTGATCACAGCTTTGTAATAAAGCTTGAAATCAGACAACGTGATGCCCCCAGCTTTGTTTGTCTTTTTCAACATTGCCTTGGCAATTTGCCGTCTTTTTTGGTTCCAGACAAATTTAAGGATTGTTTGTTCCAGCATTTTGAAAAATGCCATTGGTATTTTGACTGGAATGACATTGAAAGTATAGATTGCTCTGGGCAGCATAGTCATTTTAGTGATGTTTATTCTTCTGATCCATGAACATGGAATGTTCTTCCACCTTTTTGTGTCTTCTTTAATTTTTCATGAGTGTTCTGTAGTTCCTAGAGTATAGATCCTTTACCTCTTTGGTTAGGTTTATTCCAAGGTATCTTACAGTTTTTGGTGCTTTCGTAAATGGAATCAATTCTCTGATTTCTCTTTCTACAGTTTCATTGTTAGTGCATAAGAAAGCAACTGAAAAAAAAAAAAAAAGAAAGCAACTGATTTCTGTGCATTGATTTTGTAGCTTACCACATTACTGTATTGCTGTATGTGTTCTAATAATTTGGGGTTGGAGACTTTTGGGTTTTCCAAATAGAGTATCATGTCATCTGCAAAGAGAGAGAGTTTGACTTCTTCTTTGCCAGTTTGAATACCTTTTATTTCTTTTTGTTGTCTGATTGTTATTTCTAAGACTTCTAGTACTATGTTGGTACATTACATTCATGATTTGGGAAAGACTGAAGTAAGATAGAGCCAAATACTGGTGCGAAAATGAGGGATAGGGAATGAAAGCTGAATGTATCACTGTGGGAGTGTAAATTAATACATCCTGTCCTGAGAGCATTCTGAAAGTACTAATTAAAATGTCATGTATGTTAGGATTGGAACTCTAGACAACAGATTACTCCTGGCTCTGCCACTAAAGCAATCTATAAACCTACACTGTTTTTCTAATTCTGTTTCCATTTCTTCCTCCCTCATTACATAGAGGTTATCTGACCTACCTTTTCAGAAAGAATATTTTTTAATGTGAAAGAATTTTATTTTTCTGATATATCAACTTTTTTTTTTAAAGATTGTACTTATTTAAGAGAGAGAGAGCACACAAGTTGGCATAGGGACAGAGGGAAAGAGAGAAACAAACTCTCTGCTGAGCAGGGAGCTCAATGTGGGACTCCATCCCAGGACCCTGGGATCATGAACTAAGCTGAAAGCAGACACTTAACAGTCTGAGCCACCCAGGCGCCCCTACTGTGAAAGAATTTTAAAAACACGTCAGTGAAATGATTACTCAATCTAAGTCAATTTTATAGATCAACTAAGGAATCCAGGAACTCAGTTCTATTTCATCCAATTTCTAAAATGAAACAAAATGGAAGCAAATTCTGCAGAATCTGGAAAATGGGGAAATTAGGAAATTAGGAAAAATGCCAACTATGTACTTATTTTTAGTACAGAGAACAAGCATAGCACAGACAAAAAGGTAGTGTAAGTTTCTTCCAGCAGATGTGGGGACGTGTGTCTTATAGGTGGAAACTATATGGCAAGCCCACGCATTAGAAGCTCTGGGACTTGGGCCTCCAAGGGTTTGTTTTCACTTTATAGCTTTAAGATATTAGTTTATCTGAATAAATGACATCTCTGAACTCATTTTTGGGAAGACAAAGATTGTTTCCCACCCTTCTCAATCTGAGTAGGAAAATGGCATTACTTGTTCCCACTCTATTTCCCACCCCAATCACGTACTCACTTTGTAGAAAAGAAAAAAAAATGCAACACAAATGGATAATACCATCCTGAAATCAGACACTAGTTGACAGTGGTTCTCCCTCCAAAGGTGGTTTTGTCCCTACCTCTCCTAGGGACAGGTGATAATGTCTGGAGACACTTTTGGTTGTCTGAGTTGGGAAGGGAGGCAACATCTACTGGGCAGAGGCCAGCAGTGCTGCTTAAACATCTTTCAATTCATAGAACAGCCTCCACAACAAAGAATTCTCCTGCCCCAAATGTCCACACTGCCGCTGTTCAGAAACCCTGCTGTAGAGTATTGTGTCATATTCTATTTACATCACGCCTAATCTTAGAGAGCTCTTCTAGGAAAAACTTGATAAATCTTCCTGCATTTGTTTTATAGACAAGAGTCTAGTATTAAATATATGCATGTGACTCTCCCTCCATTTATTCATTTGTCTGTTTTTTTTTATTCATTCAGCTAATGTGCATTTAAATATTTACTCTGTGCCAAGGATCAAAGTATTCTGACACCAAGGAAGAATAAGACCCAGCCATTGCTTTGGAGGTAATCTCCTTGTACTGAGTGAGATATGACAGTGTTAAGATAAACGCTATAAAAGAATCATAAGAAACTGATATAAAGAAAGAATGATTTTGTATAAATTAATAAAATATGGCAAATCATCACAGTATTTTCTCATATTAAACTATACACACACACACATATATGTATATGTGAATGCGTATCCAATGAAGTCTTACGGAAATCTAAACAACACAAATTTTTTATCATTTTAATTTTACGCTTTTGTAAGAACTCTTGCTCTTTTCTGAAAGTCCTTAAATAGACTGTAAAAATGTGTGTGGTGACCCACCTGTTAACACACTGCAGGGGATGATTAACACAATGACATATGTCATATATAAGGTAAGATTAAAGAGGGTTGCTCTGGAAAAGCAGCACAAGGAGGACCACTTTTGTGCACATGTGCATCAAAGAATGAACCATTAGTATATTAAAAGATTCAGAGAATCAAAAGAAGGAGAAGTATTATCTTACACTTCAGAAGAGAGGGAAAGAATGAGACTATGGCCTATAATACATTCAATATGTGCTTCTGTGGTTTTGGAAAGTCGCTGTAGAAAGAGGACAGACTCTTTCCTACTTACTTTAAAAGCCACTCATCAGAGTTTTCCTACTGGAAATCTCCTCCATCCCATTTCCTTTCTTTTCCAAGTTTCTAGAAATTGAGTATAAAAGCTGCTACTCAAATGTATGAGTAATGCTATTCATTCATTTTGTTCATTTGTTTTGTTGCCTTTTTGTTTTTTTTGTCAATAACTTAATGATAAATTTGCCACATGGGAAGCAGGATTCCAACCAGCAATGTGATAACAGGTTTGCCCTCTTCAAGCGGTGCACATTTCAGTAAGCAGTCTCTGGGGAGGAAGTGGTACAGGAAGACAATACTCTACTGGAGCTGGCCAGGAGCCCAGGGAGATACTCTGTGCTTCCAGGATCTCTGGAGAAATGATGATGAAAACTTCTTTACCCAGAAATCCAACAGTGGCTCTGCCACAAGTCAGGAAAATGCTGTCTTCAAAGACTTTTTTGAGTTTAGAATGTATGCTGCTTTCATCTAAGCCTGTGTGGTGAGGTGTCGTGCATACTTACTGGCAGTATCCTCGTGGTCTTTAGCATCAGGCTAATTGAAGCTGATGGTCTTGCCTCACAGAGAAAAAGCCAATTCAAAGTAGTGTAAGAAAGTGGATTCAAGGTTTGAACTAATGTGTCATAAGCTGATGTGTTTCCTAAGACTTCTGACCAGACAGAGTCAATAAAATGTTCAAGACTTTGATATAACACAGGCATATGGAACATCTGATGTATGATTTCTTTTTTTTTCTCACTGAGAAATGTCATAACTATTCTGTCACAGTTTCTTCAAAGGGATAGACATGAATTTAGAAATCTTTCATAGAAGAAAAATGTGCCCATGTACTAAAGAAATTGCTACTCTAAGTTGATTTCTCAGTATACATTTGTATATTTGATTTGATTTGATTTTACTTTCAGAAAATGTTTTTAGTATTCACTCTCATTCATTGTGCAAGTTGGTGGGCCATTATACTAAAATATACTTCCATATGAGTGTGAGAAATTGGTCTGACATGGTGAAGGCTTCTATAGAAGATGAACTAAAAGCTAAAACATGTAGCCTTCTAGAATGTTCTGTGTAGAGAAGGAAAAAGTAAATGTGTAAAGAAACTTCTGGGGCTAAAAGACAGATAAAGAGCAAATAATGTTCATATTTTCAACTAAATTTACAAACTGTACAAATCCCAGGAAGAAATATATATGTTATGTATCAATGTACTTCACAGAGGGTTTTTTTTTCCTGACAGGAAAACTGTCATAAATGTCATGATGAAAGATAAGAACAATAAAATACGTAACACAGATACCTAAACCATCCTTTCTCCACACACCCAAGATCCTTAGAAATTATGAGAGAAGAAGCAGAAAGGGGATGAATGATTCCTACCCTGAATTAGCACTCTGAATAGTCCTATCAAGTTCCTTCTTTATTTTCCTTAATTTTTTTATTTCTGATTATGAAAATGATACATGTTAATTGCAAAAAAATCAGAAAAATACAAATAATGATGAGAATAAAAACATTGCTATCACTTAGAGCTTAAAGTATATTCTTCTGAAAATATTTTTGTCTTAATGTTAAACTAAAGAATAATCAGCAAATGGTAGTGCTGACTTTGCAGAACTTCTCAGTCAACCTGAACCCTGGGCAGCTCATGCCAACTTCCTGCCAACTGCAGGAACTTCGGGAAGTGCAACAAGAAATCCCAGATAGGGGAAGAGAATGGGTGAGGAAGAGAGAAAGGAGAAGAAAGAGAAGAAGGAAAGAGATGAAAGAAAGAAAGAGGGAGAGGGAGAAAGAAAAAAGGGAGAAAAGGAGGGAAGGAAGGAAGAAAGTAAAGAAGGAAGGAAGGGAGGAAGGGAAGGAGGAAGGGGATGGGAAAGAGAGAAAGAGAGAAGGGGGAGGGAAGGAGAGGGAGGGAGGAAGTGAGGGAAGGAAAGAGAGGGAAAAAGAGAGGGAGAGAGAAAGAAAGGAAGAGAGAGAAAGAAAGAAAGAAAGAGAGGAAGAAGGGGAGGGAGGGGGAGAGAGTGAGAGAGAGAGGAAGGAACGAAGGAAGGAAGAAAGAAGAGGGAATGGAAGGAAGGAAGGAGGAAAGAAGGAAGTTTAAACAAGTTTGGACATACATTCAATGAGACAGAATAAGAGGATAATAAGTGGAAAATCAGCTCTCAGTATGTGAAGAGGGGTATTCCAAGAACCCTGAAATCACATTCCATAAAGGGTCCCTTACTTCACTTGCTCAGTATTTTCTAAATTGTATCTAAGAACAAAAGTGTTACAGGTCCTTCTGCTAAATAAGTGCATGGAAACCTTAGTACGAGCAGATGAGTAAAAGAATATGTGTGTGTGTTTGTGTGTGTGTGTACATTCTGACTTGCTTATTTTTAAGATAATAATCAGTATCTCTTGTTAACTCTTATATACTGTGCATTACGCTAAGAGCTTAAAATGCATTATTTCATTAATCTTTTTTCCTTCCATTTTATAGATTAAAAAAAAAAAAACTGAGGAGTGGGAGGGGGAAAAAAGGTATAGTCACCAGTTACAAAATGGCAGAGTTCAGATCCAAACCCGTGTCACATGATACCAAGACCATTATGCTCAAGGATATTCTGCACTTTCCACTCTCCCCCAGCAACTGTATGGACCCATTTATTTTAAGAATATCATTCAAGACATATAATTTCCTCCCTCCCAAATTCTGAACATTAATGAACTGTTAACAAGTTATGAGATATTGTTGAAAAATTGAAAAAATTGTATTCTATAGAAAGGCAAGGGGTGCCTGGGTGGCTCAGTGGGTTAAGCCTCTGCCCTCGGCTCTGGTCATGATCTCAGGGTCCTGGGATTGGGCCCCACATCGGGATCCCTGCCCAGCAAGGAGATTGCTTCCCCTTCTCTTTCTGCCTGCCTCTCTGCCTGCTTGTGATCTTTGTCTGTCATAAATGAAATATTTTAAAAAAAGGAAAAAAAAGGCAAATGAAGACTCCAAAGAGCCAACTGGCATTGATTAATATTTTCCTCGTAAGGCAGGACAGCTTTCAACCATCAGTGGTGATGGGGAATGGCCTATCTGCTTCACAAGTTTATTGTACTTTATTACTTCTTTTCTATATCGTATTTTAAATAGCCATAATATCATAGAATCTAAATAGTGATCATTCCTGCCCCACTGATCTTTCAAATGTAGCCATGTGATCCTAAAGACATTAATAATTCAGGAAAAAAAAAAAAAACAACCTGTCAACCTCAGGTCAGATTTCTCTCCCATGGCCTTCTCTTCTGCCCCACTCTGGGGCTTCCTTTCACTGCATAAACTCAGCTGTGGGAGAAAGAACAAATGTCCATCATAATTGTTTGTACTTCTAAGAAATGTCAGTGGCCCACCTGCTTATTATCAAGTAGGGAGGATTTTCACGGTTACTATGAATAGGGCAGAATTATTTACTTTCAGAGCTGAGGTATAAAATTGGATCTCCTCTCACTCTGGTTTCCTTCTTCTTACTAGGAATTTACCAGCCTTTCTCTGGGAATTCTCATGGCCCATGTCAGGCTTGATCATAACTCTCACTGAGAATTATCCCCATTATCTTTTAACAGAGTTACCAAAGAGGGGCAGACTTCAAATCTAGTGCCTACTGCTTGGCACATTACAAAGAAGTGACTTGAACAGATTCTCCTTGCTTCATTAGGAACTGAGCATTAGATCAGTGGTTTCTCGGGGGACACTTGGCCTGTTTCTCCCTAAGTGGCAGTTCTCTGGCTAAGCATACCCTGTGCCTACTGGTCAGAAGCCAGTGTTGGCAGGTCAAAGAAGGAGTCACTTGACAAACCAATCTTGAGGCAGTTGGCCACATGAGGACATGAGACAGTCTAGTCCAAGAGCCCAGGCTACCTCTTTCTAGTGGAGATTAAGACTCATGTAGAATTCCAAGCGTATCAGTGCTGCTTGGAAAATGTACACTTTCCAAATTAATCAAAAACCCAGGCTTATTATGGTTCCTCCTACTGGGCGATATTTCTTTTGGCTTTCACCTAAGAAACGGTTGCCCAGCCTAGAATCTCCATTCTGCTAGAGTCAAACTCAATTGTGCTGTTGATCTTAGAGTCTGACCAGTCTCAGAGATCGAGCACCAGAAATAAGGGATCAAGGGAAACTAACAGCTTTTTCAAGATACAGACTGGAACACACGTGATTCAGCAGCAGCTTTGCTGACCCAGCTTCTCCTTCGAGAATTTGGCTTGACTTTGAGGGGTCCGTTTTCAGTGAGGTGAATGAAGACTTGGCAGTCTGGCTCTCACTTACTGTAATTGAGTCAGACAATTAAATTGCCTCCCAGTTACTGAAAATGTAAACCACATACACCGTATGTAGGTCACAGCATTCCAGTGGTGCGTGTCCGGTAGAGTGACTTAATGCCTGGATATGGAGAACCTTTTTGAGTCAAAGCAGCATAGTGTGCTGGCTCAGCAGATGCACACGCACATAACAAGGGCAACACTAAAGGTCTGTAGGTTTGGAAGATATCCTAGAATCGGCACTCCAACACATGGGTTTGTTTAGAAAAAACAATGTGTCAGCTTATTGTGCTATAATCTTTGGATCACTTTTCCTAAAAGTTTTAAATGAATTGTGTTTATTAATGAGCCCCTTCCTTTACACACAACCTATAAAAATCTCTACATCTTTTTCCAAACCAAAGTTGTACTGAGAGATGTAAAAATAAAAAATTTACACCAACAGAGTGCCTAAAGTCAACTGACGAAAGTCTCAGCCTCAGCATGCAATGTTAGTTAGGTTTTGGAGAAAGTGGCCTTTGTGACATGGTCAGAACCGGGAGAAGGGTTTGGATTGTGTATATGTTTAATATGACAACATGAATGCCGACACAGTCAGTTGACGATTGTAGGTCACCACCTACACCAACAATCGTCAACCGACTGTGTCGGCATGATGAGGAAGAAGTGGGTTTTAGAATTAATCTTACTCTCAGATTGGTGATTGTTTTCAAAGCGTATATGATATCTTGTCTCCTAAAAGGACTACAAACAATAGACTGTTAAAAGTTTCACTTTAAAAAATTCCTTGATCTGTATTTGGATTTTCCATGGCAAATCTTCAATGTTAAGGCTGTATTCCTCTCCAGCTCCACATGCTTTTTGACATCTGGCTCCATCATCAAGTGTTGCATGTTTAAAGAATGCAATTTTCCTATGCGAAGAAAAGCAGAATATGTGTGTGTGTGTGTGTGTGTGTGTACTCATGGGGGTGTGCATGTGTGCCAGGGATGTTATCTGTGAAAGCATTCTGATAGGTCCTTATTTCAATCCCTTTCCTCATACTTAGCAAACCACACTCTTAGAATTATATTAACTGTGTAATGAAGAAACAGTGTTTTTCAGGTTGACTTGCTCCTAGGTAGCCCTACTTGGGGTAGTCTAGTGGTGGAGTTATCTCTGACAGCACCAATCTTAATCCTATAGTCTTGGGTTAAGAGAAAAGGCATAAACCTATGAGGCTGGCTATTTTTCTGCCATATTGTTCCCATTCTGAGTGTCACAAAGGTTATAAAATTTCTCAGCTTCAGAGCAGTGTGTTCATGCTAGTCCCACCTCTTCAGAGCTATCTCAAGGCAGCTTTCTTCTTGAGGCTTCCTTCACTCAGAGCATAAGCCAACTGCTCCATGGAAAAGCTGCATATTAGACTATTTCCAACTATATATCTTTTTTTAAAAGATTTTATTTATTTATTTGACAGAGAGAGAGAGAGATCACAAGTAGGCAGAGCAGCAGGCAGAGAGAGGGAAGCAGGCTCCCCACTGAGCAGAGAGCTCGATGTGGGGCTTGATCCCAGGACCCTGAGATCATGACCTGGGCCGAAGGCAGAGGCTTAACACACTGAGCCACCCAGGCGCCCCTCCAACTATATATCTCAATATGGTGATAGAACAAAATGAAACACCAAGTGGAAAAATATTTATTATTCCCAGTCCTACTGCCATTAAATCATTTAATTTTTCATTTACTAATTTAAAGTATGCATTGTTTATAGGAATAATGTGTACTGTTTAAGGAAGGGATAGAGTAACATAGGTAATACATGAATGTCCTAAAATATTTATTTATTTTTTAAAAGATTTTATTTATTTATTTATTTCACAGAGAGAGAGAGAAAGAGAGAGAGCATTAGCAGGGGAGTGGCAGGCAGAAGGAGAGGTAGAAACAGGATCCCCGGATCCCCACTTTGTAGAGAGCTAGACTTGGAACTCCATCCCAGAACCTCAAAATCATGACCTGAGCTGAAGACAGATGCTTAAACAACTGAGCTACCCATGTACCCCATGTATGTCCTAATTTAGACCAGCTGACATGCACACAAGACACATAAAATTTAGAATATATCTCATTAAAATCAAGGTTTGTGTTCCTGTGAAACCTTAAAAAGATTCTATTCTACATTATTCCTATAACATAGAATTCTTTATTATACAATTATTTGTTATAAAGAAGTTCTTATATAGCCAACATAAACAAGACATAGACAAAAATATTACATACATTATAACTCCAAAAATTAACTTAAAATTATTTTATAATAAAGTATTTTAAAAATGCCAAATAAATTAACCCTTAGAAAAAAATCCTCCCCACAAGAACATATTATCTCATATATTACTCATAAATACAATAAAAAAGCTTTTATTACAATGACAATGAATACACAAATACCCAATCTTGTCCTTAATGAGAAATATTTTACCAAGTTAAAGAAAACTATATTTTAGTAGCATAATTACAGGAAAATTTGAATGATAAGAAATAAAATGTTCCAATTTGAAAAAAATGTCAATAATACTCCTCAACTTGATACAACACTAACAAAATCCCAATGAAATGTTTTAAACAAAAATGACTAAACTATAGAAAAATCATCTAGAATGATCAGATTTGCTCACATTCCTCAAGAACATACCAGAGCTGGCACCATCGCTCACTGGAGCTGTGGGGCAGGGAGGGATGTGACATGCTTCCTTTCCCCCTGCTCCCACACACACAGGGAGAGAAATGTCCCAGCTCAGGCAGTGGCAGACTCCAAAGACAGATGATCAGGCAGAATCAGAGGCCATGATAAAACAAAGTTCAACACTAGGAAGACAGTCAAAATTGGTAGCAAAGTAAAAGGAAGAAAATTCAGATCCCAAGTAACATGCCAGAAATCCCCAAATCCTAGAAGCCGAGAGAAAACTTCAGTGGGAAATAGTACATTAAAAAGTATTTGAGGAAGCTAAAACAAGCCTGCTTCTTGTCATTTGGCTAACCAGGAGGCAGTATGTAAGTGATCTGGCACAGATATTTAAGAATAAGCAGGGGAGAAAGAGAAATTTGGGAGTAAGACAAAAGGGGGTGACTACCTCTAGCCCTTGCTAAAACACATTAGCAAAGCCATATTAATCCAAGGATGGAAAAAGGGCAGGGAATGGACAGAATCTAGTAAGGATAAATATAGAACAAAGAAAGCATCACAATTTTGTTTCACCAAAGGAGTTTTTGAAAGAACCAGTTAGCCATTTCCATCTGGCCTTCCAGCATTAAATAAAATACATTTCAAAGAGCATAAAGAATTGACTATGTTTAAAAACAAACAAACAAATGAAAACGTACTAATTGAACACTTATTTGTGGAGTGCCTACCATGTAGCTGGTGTTATTGCTGGTTCCGGGTTTACAACCACAAACAAAACTGATGAAAGTCCCTACCCTCATGGAACTTATAATGTGATGGCAGAGATGTGGAATAAACAAATGGACAAGTATAATCAAAGTTTTGTCCAGAGTGGCGAGGGTAAAGCAGCATGACAGACAGAGGGCACAGCAATTCCAAAGGCCCTATGATGAGATCATCCTTGGTGGGTTGGGGACAGAAAAGTTTTCAGAGTGGCTGGAGTGAATGAGTGAGGGGCAGAAGGGTGGGAGATGAGATCACAGAAGTACATGGTATCAGGCCGGACTGAAGGACACTAGAGGCCACTGTGAGTGAAACAGGAAGTCACTGAAGGGTTTTAAGTAGGAGAGTGAAATCATCCAACTTAAAAAAGATCCCTTTCTGCTGTAGTGAAAATAGACCATAAGGAAACAAGAGTAAATGCTATTTAGGGAAATCGAGGTGAGAGATGGTGGTGAAAAGTGTTCAGATTATGAATGTATTTTAAAGGAATGTGAGGACAAACTCAATGAGAATTTTGAGGAAAAAAAGGAAATCCCAATATGTCTCTAAGTATTTGGCCAGAACAGCTGGAAAAATAGAGATGCCATTTATTGAGATGGGAAATCTGTGGGAGGACCATTTGGGGACATGATTAGCAGTTCAACTTTGAACATGTTAGTTTGAGATTCTGATGTGATATCCAAGTGAAGATTTCAAGTGGGCCATCAGGTATAGTCTGCAATTTGGGAAAGAGGTCAGGGTTGGAGAATATAGTACTAGATATATTAGTGTGTGTATATATTAGATATAATAGTACTAGAATTTTCAGAACCTAGCTAGTATTTGAAGTTGTGAGATGTGAGTAAATAAAGATGAGAAGAGAACCGAGGACTGAGCCTTGGGGCTTTAAGAAATGAGATAAAATCAACAAAGGAGACAGAAAGACACCAGTGAGGTGGGAAGAAAATCAGGAGAGTGTATTGTCTTTGAAGTCAAGAGGAGAAAAAAACTGTTTCAAGGAGAAGTGTGGATAGAGCTCAATGCTCTGGATGGTCAAATGAGATTTTCACCATCCAGAGCATGGTCTGGATGGTCAAATAAGAACAGAGCACTGTCTGTTGCATTTTTAATAAGGATTTATTTATTTACTTTAGAGACAGTAAGAGAGTGTGCACACTCAAGCACAAGGAGAAGTGGGGGTTGGGGTGGGGAATCCCTAAGCCAACTCTGCGCTGACCACAGAGCCCCCAGTGGGGCTCCATCCCACCACCCATGAGATCATGATCAGAGCCAAAACCAAGAGTTGGCACTTAGGCCGAGCCACCCAGACACCCCTGCACTTCGCATTTTGAAGGTGGAAGATATGGTTACAGAGTTAAGGTCTGTTGTGGTGGAATCACTGGAACAAAACCTGAATGGAGTAGGTTGAAGAGAGACTGAGTTAAGAGGAATCAAAGACAGTGCATACAAATAATATTTTGGAGAGTGTTGCCCTAAAGAGGAACAGAAAAGAAAAATGTCTGGGAGGAGATAGCGGATTGAGGAGAGGAATTTTGGTTTCTTTGGTTGTTTATTAAGAGGAGAAAAACTACAATACATTAGGTTGCCAGTGGGAATTACATAATAAAGAAAAAACTGATGATGCAGGGTAAGGAAGAAAAATTACAGAAACAATGACCTTGAGCAGGTGAAAGTGCATTCTTTTTTTTAAAGATTTTATTTATTCATTTGAGAGAGAAAGAGAGAGAACACGAGCAGCAGGGAGAGACAGAGAGAGAAGCAGGTCTCCCCCTGAGCCAGGAGCCCAACATGGGGCCTGCTCCCAGGACCCAGAGGTCATGACCTGAGCCGAAGTCGGCTGCTTAACCATCTGAGCCACCCAGGCGCCCTGTGAAAGTGGATTCTAATGTAAAAGCAGAGGTTGACTTTCGTTAGGTGAGGGACAGATCATCAATAATAACATGAAAGAACATGGACATGTGGTCACAGATTTAGGTTAAGTGGTTGATGTGGTCATCAGGTATGGTAACTAATATTTAATTAGTTGTTGTAATTTTCAATTATGTCTACCAACATTTCCTCCCAACCCTGTGTTCACATGCAGTTTCTCACATCCGGAGGTTGAATTGATTTTCCTTCTTTTGAATCCACCAGGTCATATGCCTTGCTTTGACCAATAGAATCAGGTTGGGGCAATGTTTGGGATTTCCAAGCACAAGCCTCAAGGAATTGGGATATCCTGCTTCCTCTTTCTTAGAGCCCAGCTGTCTTGCTCTATGGAAATCCAGGCTACTGAATACTTAAGGGACTCATGCAGAGTTATGGAGGATGAGAGGCCATCTTGGGGATTTAGTCTAGCATGGCTCCCAGCTACATAACCCTAGCTGCACATTGTGTATAAGAAGTTCCCAGTCAAACCCTGACTAAATTCCTAGTCATTTTTTTGTTTTACACCATTAAGTTTGGGGAGCTTTATTAGACAGACATAATTCATTGAAATATCGGTGAAATTAATTTTTTTTTTCACGGAAGTCGAGTCGGAGAAGGTGTTAGAAGTTTGAGGGGAGAAAAAAAGACATGAAAAAATCAGAGAGTAGGAGATTTAGAGAACAAATAGTACGATTGTTGGGAAACACGAGGGTGAATTTGAAGGGAAACAGTCAGTGTATCTGTCTCCAGTCACATTCAGCTACACTGGTGCAGGCTTGGACCTGGGCAGGGTGAGGGTTGGATTTCAGTACATTGGGTTTGTGACAGGTGAGTATAGTGAAGGGAATGGAAGGATGTTGAAGGTAGACAAGAGAGGTATTATAATGAATAGCCATGGGATTCTTTCTTATAGGCAAATAAATCTTATATTTTCAACTCCTTCTCTGCTGGTTTAAAAGAAATGACATGATTTGTCAATCCACATTGAACTCTACTGGGAAAGAAAGAATTTGGTTCCCCTCATAACCACCCTTATCTTTTTTTGTAAGAAAGTGAGGAAGTAAAAAGTAAAATATTTGTTTTCTGGTGCCTGAGGAACACCTTGTGCAGTCATTTTTATGAGTTATTATGGATTATAAACTGTTAGAGTTTCTGTATGTCATTTTGAAAATCCTTAATAGAGCATAGCATAGTGCTTTGCAAGGTAATCTAGAAAAAAATTACTCATGTAAATTAATAAATGAATGTCTCTTTTAGTTCTAAACTGATTTTAAAAATAATTATTTAGTGGAAGGGCAGACTTAATTAAATGTGAACTAGTCTAGTTGTGTCATCAGGCTAATCAGGACACTTGGTCAATAGTAAACATGGTATTGGTCTGTTGGCTGGGTGAATGAATGATCTTTCTGGTAAAATTCACGGTCTCATGAAGTGAAGAAAAAGCAAACTCTGCTAAAATTTTTTTCCAACAGTTTTTCATATACATTTATAAAATTTCTAATATAAGAGGGGTTTTTTTTTCTGAGAGAGATTAACAGTCTGACATTTCAACTTTTCTTCAAATCCTATCATCTTGATTTCAAGAAAGTGAGTAATAACAGTTTCACTTTTAAATCCCCATTTCTTATATTTGTTGCAATATAATTGCACTGTATTACTAAAAACATAGGTGTTTGGGTGAATCATTGACAACCTATGAGCTATCATAAATCATACAACTTCTTTTCAAATGTTTCATGCTGTGAAGTAGTAAAGTTTGGCCTATTTTGAAGTGTTAAGACATGTTGCTTTAAAGGGAATTTTTTTTTTTCTGATGTGAATGGATACAGACTTGTCCATTTCGTTCCAGAAAATGAGTAAAAGTCTACTAATGTACCTCCACTTCGGGAAGATTCCAATTTCATGACCCAGCCAAGACCCAGCCAAGAGGACAATTAAGATTCCAGAGGTAAGAAGTGTATAATCTGCCAAGGATAGACAACTGATGATACCGTGCTTCACTGTCCATTAATGCTTTCTTTCTTCAGAGAATTGCCATTATCAAACTTTTCAGTTATTTTCCCAGAAGAGAGTATCACTTACACAGAATATTGTGGTGATGGGGAGAGTTCGTTGGACAGCTACTAACATGTGAAATATGATTTAGTCCAACTGTTTCAAAACCTGGTCATAGGAATTACCACAGACGCTATTGTAGAATTAAGATCCCTGGCCTCCCCTCCACAAGGATTTTAATTCGGGTGGACTGGGGAGACACATATAACAAGCTCCTTGGATGATTCTTCTCTAGCCAGTCTGGCACCGGTTTACTGACAGGTCTTTAAAAGTCACTGATTTATTCAACTGAAATACATGGCAGGTGCTTGCTGGTTGACTCTATAAAAGGTGACACGGTAGTAAATAAGTTCTTGTCTCTGCACGAAAGCAGATGCATTTACGACTGCTGCTGTCAAGTAGAGAACAACTGACACTTTTAGTCCAGCATTCAACTTTGCAAATATGTGTGGCCACCCTTGGCTGTCAGTGGATTTCTGTTCATCTCCTATGAGACGAACTTCTCAATGATTCAAGGGAAATCGGCATCAGACATAGCTCAGTAGTATTTCCCTTTTTGGTTGTCATTCTCTATGGGACATGTTGCTTCTTCAACACCCACCAAGTCTATGATATGAATTAGAGAGCCACATTCCCCCAAGGAGTATAGTTGAATCTCAATGTTGTAGGAAGAACACATGTATATGTTGAAAGTCATATCCAATGTTATACTCAAATTTTTAATTGGGATGAAAGATTGTTTTTAGAATAAAATCTACAGAATATAGAGCTTAACAAAACCTTGAATAGTGGGAATACACAGAAGAGAATGAAGTCCTCTGGGAACTCCCCCTCTGGCATGATATGTCAAAATTGGCAGGGATTACAAAAGCATTCATGTCCTATGGGTATCAAGGGAAATGTATTACAAAACATGGATCAATGTGGCTTATATGATTGTTGCTTGTTCTCTTAAACCTTAAGGCACCATGGGTTGTAGCATCTTTCAGTAGCCCTGTGACTCACTTCTTTCCTTCCCACCATCATTTTCCAGCTCCAACAGCCCCTTGCCTCTTCCACTGCTTCTACCCAGATCCTAATGATACTCTGCTCTGTCCACAGTCAGGATGATTAAAAGGAAGACACTGTTGCCCAAGAGGAGCTGTCACTTGAGTCCTGTGTATTGACTTTCAAATTAATGAAATAATTATAAAGCTCTATTTCACCGTCTCAGAATAGTCTCCGATCTAGTGTTGAAGCCATTTACCCTGAAGCTTAAGCCATAAATTTGTAGTGACAATGAAATAAAGATCCAGTGAATTATGTGCAGTATCAAACACCTATTACATTTGGCATTTGGAAAATGTTAAACCACTATAAAATAGCTGAATTTCACTTGCCGAGCATTTCCATTACCATGATATTTTGTTAGAAATTTTCTCAAAGCCCATTAGGGAAATTTAATGTTAATGAGGAAACATGCATACACGCACATATTTCATGTCTTTGAGATTCAATCACCAAAATTTCCCTCCTTTTCTTCGCCATTTTAGTAGCAAAGATAGAAGATTCTGAATTTAGGTGAGAAAAGCATATGGTGCATTTCCAAGTCTAAATGTTCTCTTTCATAAATTGGCTAATTCAAATTTATATTTTTTTATTAATGCAATATAGTTTATTTTTTATTTTATAATGGTTTCATCTGAGTATAGTTGACACCCATGTTACATGAGTTTCACATGCACAAATAGTAATTTGACTTCCCTATACATTATGCTGTGGTCAGACTTCTATTTTTCTAGCAGGAAAGTAAGATAGAGAAAGGTCACATATATAGCATATAAATAACACATCCAACATTAGAAGCCAGACCCCATTTTATTCAGCAAATATAGGTGAGGTCTATTATGTGCCAGGCACAAAGGTCAATGGTACATACTTTCTTCTCCAGTTGCTCATTATCTGCTTGAGACAGTTGAATGACTGACAAGGTCACTGCACAACACAAGTATAAACATAGATCCCCAGAGAGTTGAGTAAAAGGGGAAGCTTAGAGATGACTTCCTGTAGGACGTGGCATCTAAAGTGACCTCTAGGACGCATATAGGAAAAGAGAAGTAGAAAAATGTTTCCAGCATAAGGAGTATTTCCTCAGGCTCAGAGACAAAAAAGGGAAGACTGTTCAGGGAATTCTAGGTATCTCCTCTCACTGGAGCATGGGGGGTGGTGAGTAGCAGGAGTCATGGAGATTGGTCTGGTGAGGGGTCTCAAAACTTGCCAATTTTAGAAACTAGGAAATTATTGTGAAGGTCTTTGAGGAATCACTGGAAGTGTTTTGACAGAGGAATAAAGATATGTAATTTGCATTTTAGGAGCAATTATCAGACTACAGTGTGGATATCGGATTGGAGAAAGGGAGAAAAAATGGGCAGGGCAATACTTCCTCAATCACAATAAAAAGACTCCTTGTGAGAATTTTAAGAAGGCAACCCTTCCTGTTGGAACATTGTTATAACATTGAGAATTTATCAGAACAAGACTCTCTTTACTGCCATTTGCCAGAAAATCATTGACCTAGATAAAGAAATCTACATGATACACTGTGACACCTTTGTGTAATGTGTTGCCTGTGCAACTGGCCCGGACCACACATTGCTTCTAGGAACCCTAAACTGGAAGACTGACTTTGTACAGCTCTTGAAAATGTACAAGCCACTCTCATAAACATTATTTATTTATTCTTCCTGATGAACCTGTGAGGTAGTTACAAAAGGTACTATTTTTAATCCTCATACTTAGATGGTGTGTTAAAAATTGGGTTAGGGGAAATTGGGGAGATTATTTCAATTTCCTTTTTCAAATCTTCACTAAGAGGGGAAAAAAACTCTATGAAGAAACATTTCCTTTTTACTGTTAAGTGTTAGCACCTCTTTTTTCTAACTATCTCTAAAAAGAAAGAATACAGAATAGTGGAGTTGAAATCCTCTGGTTGTTCAAAAAACAGACACAATTAAGACCATAAGTTATAGTTGCATGGGAGGGAAAATCTAGGTTAGGAAGGCATCACTGTATTTACTCATGTCTGGAAGTCTGAATATGTATAATACAGCATTTGCAAGCTGATTCTGAATGATGACCATATGTAGTGTGAAGAAATCCCTCAGAATTCTCAAGCAGCCTTGTCATTGTTTCCAGGTGAACATCATGTGAACGAATTCCAATGAACAATGCTTAAAACATAAAGGTAAAGATCAAGGCAACATAGGCATTGATTTTAGTGCATTTAGTGGTTTATATGTTCATCTCCTCTACTCAAATAAGAGATTCTCAAAACAAGAGCTATTTAATTTTTTAAAAAATATTTTTACCTAGAAATAAAAAGTAATCTTCAATTATTTTTCAATAAGGCAATTACTCAGCAACATTCTTGCTATCTCAAAAGAGAAAAAAATTCAGGTTTGTCATGGCCCAAATAGCAGACCACTGCTCTGCATTCTGGTAACTGAAGAACATACAGCTGTGAACTTTATACCATAATTTAAAACAGACTGGAAGATACTATAACTTTCCATAGATAGTCATTTAATTATTTCCAAGGAAATACCATTCTTCTTAGATTTCAAATGTTTCAGATTTTGTAATACACCATAGTTTTGCAATAAAATATTTAGAGAAAAGTAATTTCAAAATTTTTTGCCGTCTGGAAAAAAGAACAGGACATTTTTTTAAGAGCTGAGTTGTAATGGTTAGACTTCTTTTGATTACAAGTGCATGAAAATCCAAACCAAACTGGTTTTGTACCAAAATAGAATTTATTGCCTCACCTAACCCAAAAGTTCAAGAATAAATCTAGCTTTGGTCAGAGCTTGACCAGACTCAGATGATATCATCAGGACATGGTTTTCTCTGTAACTCTTGGCTCTGGTTTCTACTTATTGTAGAAAATTATTGTTCAAATCACAGACAAGGTTGACTTCATGGTTGTAAGTTGGCTGCCACAGCTCCAGTACTTCACACTTCCAGGTTCCCACAATGGAGGGAAGAGAGGCTGCTTCTCAAGAGCTGAACTAAAACACCTGGAGAGTGAAGTCTCAGCAGCTGTGATTGGCCACCACAGCTCACTGTGGCGAGACAGAGAAGGCACCCTCCCCTCCTCCTATGGTTCTGGTCCTAGATCAAATACACCAGTTTGGGAAGCTGGGGAGAGTTAGTGTTACCTAATGCACAAGACCTAACAAAGGCAGAGAGGTGCTTCCCCCAGAGCAAAATGGTGATATCATTATTGCTTTTGGCTTAATGCTCTCTGGATAAGTTTTCAGCTACATGAAAGTAAGGACCTTACCAATTTTGTTCACCTTTTCCATTATTTATCATTGTATCATTTATTGAGAACCCATACTGTGTCCGATATAGCAGAAGCCAATGAGTATTTACTAATCAGATGGAGATAATGACAGTATGCTCTCTTTTCCACTAGGATGAATAAAGATGAGCCAGGGTAAGAATACCTTTAGTCTGTAGCATTTGCATTCTGCTACCCAAATACTAACCAGGCCCGAACTTGTTTAGCTTCTGAAACGAGACAAGATCGGGCACATTCAGGGTGGTATGGCCATTGACCATAGCATTTTACATTCTTGATGACCTCTCCTTCTTAGGACTCATCCTTCCTTGGTTTTGATGATTCTATCCCATCCAGTGTCTGCTCCAAAGAGTTACACTTACCCCAATATCCCCATTGGTAGTTCCCAGCTGTCCATTCCCATTGTCACTGTGATAGTCTTGATCTTTCTTATCTGTCACCTGTAAAAGTTATAGCCTTCTAATTAGTTCTTCTACCTTTTCTCCCTCTCTTCTCTTCAACTACATTGCTTTCAGAATACTTTGTTTAAAAAGCAGTTTGAATATTGTCACTTAACAGGACTCATTTCCTATCATCTCAAGTGAAGTTCAAACTCCTTTGTACTCAAGCAACATCCTTAACGTATTACTGTATTTCTTTTCCTTTCCCATTTGTTCAATGTTCAACACTCTCAATGCCCTAAGAGGAAGGATTATGCCTAATTTATTGTCTTATTTTATTTGGCTACTTCCCTTTATAGAACTTATATTGATGGTTTTCTGGATAATATACCACCAATAACTAAAATTTAATGAATAAACAAAAAAATACACCACATTGAGTGTACAATGGTATTTCTGGAATTTCATCTTTTGGGGATAATAAAGAACAAAGATATATCCAGTGAGTAGAAGGTTCCTTTTTCTGCAGTTCATTGTAGCTGGTTCTGAAGAAAGTCCACATTCTACTTCTTGGTGGCTTTCAGAGACATTTCTCTAAAATCAGATTTTAATGCATAATATTTCTACAAAGGGAAGAAGAAAGTATGTCCATCTTGGTTCTGAAGATGCTTTTTCTCTCACTTATAGCGTCATATCACACATATAGCACAGACTGTGGTCTGATGTCTCTTAAAAAAATCATTCCTGGGTAATTCACTAAAAAAGTAAAAACCCCATGTTTATGTAGCTACCTGTCAGGATATTTCTACTCACACATACAAAAAGCATGTTAATTCAATTGGCCATTTTCAGCGTTGTGCCCCAGGCTTGTGACTTCCCGTTGGTTTGAATGAAGGGCACTTTGTTTTTCTTGAAACACAAAATAATTGAAAACAGGTTTCTGAGCATAGGTTAGCTCCATAATCAGCAGCCTGAGAAAGCAGAGCAGGGCTGCCCTCTGACTGGGACACCACCATTGACCACGCTCTGACTGATGGTATAGGAGTTAATTTCCCATCATGCTCAGATAGGCTAAAAAGAAGAGTCTCCCATCTGCATGAGACTGAGGTCTGAGAGTCAAACTCCACTCTTTTTGGCAGTATAAAGTCAACTATGCATCATAGGGTCTCATCACACATTCCATTAATTCATCAAGGAAACACTAGATAGTGTTGACATTTATGATCCAACATAGATTTTACTAGGGTAGATCTGCCAGGACTTTTAAAAAATAATTAACTGTTTCCTTTAATAAACATGTCTTCATGATGATGCTTTTATAATACTGACTGAAATAGGGATGTATGCTTTATTTCTTAAAAGAACAAAACACTTAAATTATGAATCAGAAACTGACTTGGTCAAGCAAGAAATTGAAATTCTCCTCACACAGTGTTCAGTGGGTTTTTGCTGGAATGGAGCAGCCAGTGGCACTAAGTCCAGGCCATTGTCTAATGATGGCTTGGGTAAACATACACCCACAGTTGGAAGCACTGTGGCCTTCAATACAACCACATTAATACAAGGGAAGTTTAAATAATAATGAACATTTCAGGGTGCCAGGGTGGCTCAGTGGGTTAAGCTTCTGCCTTCAGCTCAGGTCATGATCTCAGGGTCCTGGGATCCAGCCCCGCATCAGGCTCTCTGCTCAAAAGGGAGCCTGCTTCCCCTTCTCTCTCTGCCTGCCTCTCTGCCTACTTGTGATCTCTCTGTCAAATAAATAAATAAATAAAATTTAAAAATAATAATAATGAACATTTAATGTTTGTACTTTATATATTACTATCACTAGGAAATCAGAAAGCATCAGAGAATTGCCTCATCCCAATGGCTCAACGGAATGGTAACTTCCCATAATTTTCCCCATTTCCTTACTTTAGGTGTGTCTGTGGCCCATAGAATTTCCTTCACACTAGTAGGGGTAGACAGTGTAGACGGTTAATATACGTTCTCCGGTTTTCAGGACCATCCATGTTAGCAATACAGAATCTAATGAAAAGCAACACAATTCATGCAAACTGTATGTGTTGTGTTGTAGAATTTTGAATTTGTCTTTCCAGATTCTTGATTAACAGATACTAAAGCCTGTTACTCATTTCCAGTGCCCTTTCCCATTTTGTAGTTAAGAAGGCAAGTGTTGTTTTTTGTTTTTTAAATCTATACTGGATATACCCTGACCTGCAGAGTATTTTTATTCAAGGTAACTACCATTTCAAATGCTTTCTCCTGCTCCCCCATAAATACATTTTAATTCTTGTTATGGCATGTTTATTAATTTTGCACTAAATCAGAAGTATATTGGTCAAGAAAAAAAAACTATTGAAAATCTTAGCTACTTTTCTTTCTCATAAAAGTCTATTGCTCATATAACCTCTTAAAATTCATTGAAATCTGTAGAAACACCAGGTATATTATGGCATAGCTCTACTCCTATACCTTTGCACAGCTAGATTTTTTTTTCTGTCCACTTGTTTTTTACATAACATGTACCCAAAGTGTCTGCTTGTAACATCTAATTCAATCCCCCACCCCAATCCTAAAGATCTAAGTTACTAAGTCCAATGTACAATGAACTAATATTTTGTATACAAACATTGTTCTTCATTTACACAAGGTTTTCATTGGTCAGTGACTATTCAGGACTTCTAAATATATCATCATATTCCTCTTAAACTACTAGAATTTCCACTTGCCGAAAATTGGACATATGCATGACACATATTTAAATGCAACTTTCACAGTGACATGAAGAAAAATAATTGAAAATAAAGTTGTATTCATTGGTAGTTTGTTTCTTTGGTTGTGAAGCATGTTATTCTAAATAAAAGTGTCCAAAAATATGAAGGAATAAGATCACTGATGCCAACTATTACAGGATATGTAAATACTTGAGTAAATCCTTATGAGAAGGAAAAACGTTTTCAAATTCTCAACTTTTCAGAACAGAAAGAGTGTTGATTCTGGCGTTGACTATAAACCACCTACGTATCATTTTTCATGAGCTACCAAGAGATGAAGCCAAAGGGCAAAAATGTGCACTGAAATTCCCTGTTGAGAAGATGGAAAAAAAAAGAGAGAGAGAAGAAACCCCCAAATAATGGAAATATTGTCTGCATATTTAATAATTCCTGACTATGCCAACCGAGAAGTGAGAATTATAAATACTCAGTCATATTCGCTTCTTGTATTTCATTTATTGTTGATTCTGAAAAACACATGGCAGCCTGGCCTACATTTTATCCATGTGATTGACAGTGTGGATTTGTCCAAGTTCAACTCCAGGGAAATGAATTTTTTTTGTCTTGTTTTTGTTTTTGTTTTAATCTGCAGACTTTATTCCCCTGAACCATATCATTAGAGAGAAAAGGAAAAAGGTTAATCCCAAATCTCACTGTTTCTGCTCTTGACTCTTTATCTCTATCCACGGCCATGTTCTAACCAGAACACGATGTTATTACTCTGTTAGCACAAATGACAAAGTCAGTTCTTTTAAATAAAACAAGAGGAAGACTTTCTGATATTTTTATCTTAATATGTATTTGATTGACTCCTGTGAACTGTCTACCTGTTTCTAAGAAATATTGATCTCCTTCCTTGTAGAACACTTTCAAAGAATCTCAGTCTAGCCAAATCTTTGGGTAGAATTTCTTCAGTTGTGGTGTGTAGTTTATAGAGACCATTGTTGCAAGGAGTTCTCGTCAACCTCCAGGGACTGTTTGATCTTCTAGGTGCCCAGTACTAAAAAACTTATGTTAAATCCACCATATGTGGTTATTAATTATTCAGTAACTGTACTTATGCAGTTATTGAGAAGTGTGTTTAAAAAGAATTTTAATATTATGAAATAATGCTTTCTGTAAGAAATGATGCTTTTCCCCAATAAAAAGCAAAATACATCATTTTAAATGTAGTAGGAACTTAAATACGTATACAATACATGAAAAATGAAGACAGGAAAGAAAAATTTCACAGTGGGAATATTGGTTGCAATGGATGTGGATCTATGACAATTTCTTTTATCTTTGGTATCCACACATCCTCAAACCTTCTCCTCTTCCTCTGTTACTATTTTGGGTCCACTGGCTAATGAGGTCTATGCCTAGACCTCCTCTCTTCTCAGTAGTGTCAGATCTAATCACTGTACTCCAGGATCCCTTTCGGAGTATTTCTTCTAGTTTGTTCTTTTCCTCTCCATCCTTGCTATCACTGTCCTAAATCAGATTTTCTCCACCTCTTGTCTGGGCTGTGCAACAGCCTCCCACCTTGTCTCCCTACCTCTAGGCTTGCCCCCTTTGGAGCCTCTCTCTACAATATAGTTTAAGAAATCTAGTTCAGGTGGAGATATCACTACTGTAATTCTCCTCCTGATATCTCTAGAATCCAGTTTCTTAGTGAGGCAGAGAATAACCCTTCTGTGGCTGAGACCTAACCTCACTCTTCAGCCTCATCTTTCTCTCCCCATATTTTGCCGTATACTATAGAATGTATACATTATGTACTTTCATACTTCACAGGTTTTATCAGGCTATTATGCCCTGAATAAAGTTTATTCTTACTGGAGCTTAGAACTAAGGTAGCTTTTCCTTCCTCGAGCATTTTTATCCGAACCAAGTTAACTAAATATCTCTCCCATAAAACCCATCCTTCTCAGTTAGCTTGTACTGTATAATATTGAATTGATTTACTTGGAAATTTGTTTCTTTCACTAGATTATAAGAGATTGTGAGTAACTCATAATTCATAAGCACACTGGTGCTTAACATGGGTCTGAAATAGAGCAGGTGCTCAATGAACGTCTGAGGTATCAACTTACAGTCACCTAAAATTAACTGTAGATTCACTATCTTGCTCTATAAAAATAACGCTCAAGCATATTAAGAAAAGTCAAACAGATGTTGAATACTGCAGTTGGGCAGTGCTTTCACTTATTTGGTACAATTACTAATATCTCAAGAAACCAGTTAACCTTTTGATGTTTCTGCCTCTTATTCTATCATAGAGAACTCATATCTGGAAGTTCCTCAGAGATGTGAGGGCCAAAGGAGACACGTTCTTTAAAGCTGCGTCATAAAAAAATAGGCAACAACAATGTTTCACAAATTAGGTGGGCACAAGGTCAAACACTGTCTCAGTTCTACGTAGGTTTTGTGGCTTGGAAACTTCTTTTAGAGGCATCATATTTTTCCTAACGCTTACCTAAAAGGACATACCTAAGGTTTGGAAATCAGTAGGGAACATCCATTCCTCAGGACTTTCCAGTACTTTGTGGTTCTGGTCAAGATGTCAAAAGAGGTGTGCCGTGTACTTGGTCTGTTCCCAGGCTTTGCAAAAGAAGATCCCTGAGATCCAGGTTCAGATACTGATTAACCACAGGCTTTGGGGGAAGCACATTAAATGCTTGGGTTTCAATTTCCATCTCTGTGACGCGTCAACATCAATCTGCTCCGTGGAGAAGAGGTTGTCTGTCCCACAGAGCAAGGCCGGACTGTTGCTTTCACTACACATTTTAGTCTCAGAAATTACCTGGCAGAAGCACAGAGCAAAAAAAAAGCCCTGCCTCTTAGCATGGATTATCAGTTCTTTAAGATACTTGTTAGAAATTAGACCTATCACGTCAGTTTTTTTCAGGAATGAGTCATATTTGCGGCAGGGCTTCTGTTTCAGTTTCGCCAGCCTCTGCTAACTGTCTATGCTCCAAAAGTTATCAAGACCTGTAACTGCTTCTTTCATCTTTCCAAGAAGAATTTTACAGCTTATTTTTTTCCTTTCCTCATAAGCCAGATATTAGATGTCTGTTGCTTGCACATATTATTTAAATAAATATACAAATTGCATTCAGTATTAACAATTGGAAAAGTGTCTTTGAAAGGTAGTGAAAGCATTTGGATAGTCCTCAAAGAATTAGGCTAAATATAATAATTTTTTCTTGGCCCCAAAGTGTATTACTTCATGGTCAAACATTATTTGTCAGAAATAAGAACTGAATACAAATGTTCTAAATGCATTTAACTTGCTGCAATATTATCTAGGATTAAGAGAATCAAATGAAGTTTTCATTATATTTTAAAACAAGCATTTTAATGGTGTGTGAGGTGATGATATAAGAAAAATATTACCATGATTATCTGTGTGAGGGAAATATTACAATGGACAATAGTAGATTGTTCTAATCAGTCATGCTTATTTTATGGAGATAAATATGAAAAATAAAGAAATTTATTCTAAATAATATAATCCACTCCCATGGATCAGTTATGACTGTCATATCTTGGGCACTTTCATTACATTATAACTAGATAACTAAATAAGTGCTTATTAGAGCCAACTCTACTGGTCAGACTTTGTCATGTGGAGAATATACCACCTATTCAGGAATTCCCGATTACAGAAATTCTTAGACGTTTTAGAGGAGAACTATTATTAAAGAAAGCAGGTAGCCAAATGTATTTAAAATAATGTAACATAACCCCCGATGACTTCTGAAAATTACAAGCCAAATGTCTTATTAAACTATACTATGGAGTCAGCTTGTTCAAAAGAGTGGCATGGAAAAGCTACTTAGAAGAATGCAGTTTTTGTCCTTAAAATTGAAACACCCTAAGTGCAGATGCATAGATAGTACCATGCCAGGAGGCTTGAAGAACTCAGGTCAAATTATAGGGGTGGTGGGTGTCTGGCTTGCTACGGGGGTCAATCATCTCTCTTCCCTATTTAGAAAAATGAGTTAGGTAGTTTTTGTAAGGTGAGGTTGTCATGTAGTTGTTGGAGGAAAAATTCAGGAACTAGAAGGGTAGATAAGGGGCTGGCATATATCATGGTCTGCCTTATACATTGACTAGATAGGTGGGAAAAATCAGAAAAGACATAACATGGCCCCTTTGATCAGGGGTCAGCAACCTTCCCTGTACAGGGCCAGACAGAGAATATTTTTGGTGTTGTGGGTCATCACAGTTTCCCTTGTAACTACTCAACTCTGCCACATAGCAAGAAAGCAGACATAGACAATATGTAAATGAATAAACATGACTTTATTCTAATATAACTTCATTTATGGACACTGAAATTTAACCTTTATATCACTTTCTTGTGCAATGAAATATTCTTCTTTTGACTTGTTTTCGACTGTTTAAAATTATAAAACCATTCTTTTAGTCTGTGGACCATGCAAAAACAGGCAGCAGGCCAGTTTGGGCCTATAGGCCGTGGTTGCCAACCATGGTTGCGTTAGATGAATGGATGGTTTCTTGTCTGGATGGAAAAAGAAGGCTTGGAACAGACATGGCCTGGGGAGCACCCACATGCCACATCTCAGTGCCTGTGGCAGACACCGCCTGGGCAGATCACAACCAGTTCTGTTTGGACCAGGACTCAGGGACACTGTGGGTACCGCTAGTGGCAAGCAGTGAAAACACAAATCTTCTAAACTCTGAAGACTGGTTTGGTGTGTAGGTCTTCATAGTCAATGCCTGTCTTTCCCCAAAGCCCGGAAACTCAGGAAGCCCAGGGCTCTGTCAATCACATTCACTGCTCTTGCCCAACGCTTAGCTCTGCTGGGCACATAGTAACTATCCTTACATATTAGATGAACTGAACTGAACAGGGATTTCAAAGGGACCCATGGAGGGCCCAATATGTTCCAAATGGATCAATTCAGCTGCTGTATGATAATGGTTCTGATATGGAAAGAAAAAATAAAATAAGAGCTATGGCAGAAACGGCTGCTTATTTACTTAACTAGTTAAAAGTCACATAACAGCTCTGAGTGACTTTGACAGCTCACTAAGAGGTCAAAAGTACATTGTGTAGAGTCAGGTCTCTGTCTTTTTAACAGAACTTCATAAAGTTGCTGTGTCCATATAAAGTTCCTTATAAACTTTAGCTGATACATAAAGACACCACCAGAATGAGGCCTAATGAAATGTGTCTGCTTCAGCTTGAGTACAGAAGCTCGGCTCGTTCTCTGCCACTGAATCAAATTAGGAGCAGATGGTAATTGGGACCAGACGAAATTTGAAAGGGAAGATATGCAGGACATTCCAAAGTGCACATTAAACTTTTTTCCACAAAAACTAATGTCAATAATAAAGACATCGTATTCACCGAACTTACACACAGCAACTGAATTACCTCGAAAGTGAAGCAATACATTTTTAGAGATTGACATCATTACATGTTTGGGGAAAAATTAATAACAATCAGAAGACGTGCAACTTATGAACCAGAGGTAAGTTCTAGACTGTGTACCAGGATACAGATGTTTGGGGGCTTACCATGGAACTCCATGGAATGCTTTCTTTTTTTTATTGGTAGGGGGGCCAGACCGCACACATTCCCACACTTAAAATAGGGCTCTAGAGGGAAGGCAACTCCACCTCAGACTGGGACTCAAAATGGGGTGAGTGTGTTAGAGAACACCTGGGGTAGTCTTCTGGACAGTCTCAGGACTGCTTAGTGCTACAACAAAAAACCAGATGTCCATGACCTCTCTTGCTACCACACTTGTAGCTTCTTGTCCAGGTTATCATGGACCCTACACTATTTGAATGTTCGGGTCACAGAAAGAATGCAGATTTGACGCTATGGAGGCCCTGAGGGGGACAATAGGTGGGAAGGGGCCCCGGGCAGGGAACCTGAAGAGGTGAGGAGGGGGTACAGGAGGCTCTAACATCTATGCGGACAGACCAGCCAGTAACCCAGCCGGCCGGTTCCTATATCACCTCATTTTAGAGTCCATTATGGCCAATCCAGTGCACTTCATGCCACCCTGTAGAGCTTATTACCGGGAATGCTGCTGCCATCGGGAATACAAGAATCAGACATTCTGTCCCTTTGCCTCATGCCCCTGTCCTTCCAGCTTGTACGTTCCTGTGAATTTTTCTACTCCACATCATCCACTTTCCACTTCTTGCCTGTCCAGCAGGGCCTTGTTCTTCCTTTCCTCACTCTCCAAGGTGGAACTGATGGCTTGTCGGGTAACCAACATTTAAAAAGCACCAGTCCAGCATAGGAAATAGAGCCCATGGTACTGGAACAGCGTTATCTGGTGACATGTGGTAGCTGCAGTTGTGGTGAGCACAGCACAGCATAGAGTGGTATACCTGACACTAATGTGATCTTGCGTCAGCCACTCTTCAATGAGAAAAACAAAACAGGCTCTAGCACAGGTGGACGACCCCATCTAATCCCCTTCAGTCCTTCCTGTCTGGCAAAATCTTGTCTCTCTGCCTTTTTTAGAAATGCCTTTCTGTATGTAACTGATTGTTGTTGGATTAAATCTCCCATGTCAAAACTGAGTCTACTCACAACTGAGTCTACTGAGGCCACATGAAATTCAGCCCCAGCACTACCTGGAAATCATTCATTCACTCCACAAATACTTATCCAAGACTTACTAACTTGAACAAAATAAATGGAGTTAGGTCACTATTTCCTTAGTACATTCTCTCCTCAGGGTACTCAGATCTAATTTATTTTATTTTCAATGTTATTTGACAGAGAGCAGGAGCATAATCAGAGGGAGTGGCAGAGGGACAGGGAGAAGCAGGCTTCCTGCCAAGCAGGGAGCAGGACTCAATCCCAGGACACCAGGGTCATCACCTGAACCGAAGGTAGATTCTTAACTGATGGAGACACTGAGGTGGCCCTCAGATCTCTTTCAAATTTCCTTTACTTTCCTCACACTTAGGCCATCTTCACGTGCCCAGCAGATGTGCTGGACCACAGCCCACAGAGGAGCAAGAAAGCAGTGATCGAGCCTCTCACAAAACAAAACAAAACAAAACAAAACAAACCCAAGTCCTTCCAAAAAAACTCCCCATTCTTCTTTTTCCTCTTCCTCCTTCTTATATGGAAAGAGGTTTCCTTCCCAATCTCAAAGGAAATATACTTTCTGAAATGTCTTTATTGAGAGAGAGTTAACTTCTAGTCTTGATGGACTGACCCACCCTTGCCAGGCCTCCTCCTGACCCCTCCTCCCTGTCCTTCTGAGGCTCCCAACATCTTTTTTCTGGTTTTACTACATCCTTTTTTTTTTTTTTTAATGGTTTTTACTACAGAAACGTGTCTAAGAGCACATATAACAAAATAACTTCCAACATATCCGCCACCCAACTTGCACTATTATGATTGGGTAGGTGTGATACACTGGGATTAAAGTGCAAAAGCCCCCTTAAAACATCTTGCCATCCATCTCTGAGGCATATGCTATGGGTCCACGTCAAAGCTCTCACATTCCTTTGATATTTGTCACCTGTGCTGCACACTTACTCACAACAGGTACATGCAGCATTGGTGTCAAAAAGACACTGGGCTTTAGAGGCTGTTGGCAATCAGTTGTGCTCTGCCTTATAGTCAACCCTGAGGAGCCATTTGAGTGAATTCCTCAACCCCACACAAGAAGTCATCTTACGGAGCAAATTCAGGGCAGAATTTCACTGTCCCTGAATCACTCAGTAACCGTAATATGCAAAAACTATAGAAGGACACCGTATATGTTGTTAAAGACGTGACATTGTGTGTTTTCAAATATTTAGAAGAAAAATATGTCCAGTTACTTTTCAAATAAACTACTGTGTTTCACCTATCATGGAGTAGATCAAACACTCCCTCTTTCCCAAAATGCCATTAAAAGTAAAAGATTAGATGAAAACCGCTCAATATCATTAACCACCAGGAAAATGCAAATCAAAATCCATATTGACCAAAACTTCACACCTACAACGATGGCTAAAACCAAAAAGAATACAAATGTTGATGGGAATGTGGAGAAATTAGAACCCCCATGCACTGTTGGTGGGAATGGAAAATGGTACAGCTAATTTGGAAACAGTGTGGCAGTTGATCAAAAAGTTCAACAAAGGGGCGCCTGGGTGGCTCAGTGGGTTGAGCCTCTGCCTTCGGCTCGGGTCGTGATCTCAGGGTCCTGGGATCGAGCCCCGCATCGGGCTCTCTGCTCAGCAGGGAGCCTGCTTCCTCCTCTCTCTCTCTCTGCCTGCCTCTCTGCCTGTTTGTGATCTCTGTCAAATAAATAAATAAAATCTTTAAAAAAAAAAATTCAACATAGAGTTAACATATGACCTGGCAGTTCCACTTCCCGGTATATACTCCCCAGAAATGAAAACATAGGTCTACACAAAAACGTGTAAGCAAATGTTTATAGGTATCTTATTTATTTATGAGGTCAAAAGACGCAAACAATTCAAACATCCATCAACTGAGAAATGGGTAAATTAAAACAAGATATCCCTATGATATAATATTTTGTGGAATAAAAAAGACCAACCCATGCCACAACAGGGATGAACCTTGAAAACATGTTAAGTGAAAGAAGCCAGTCACTAATGGCCACATATGACTCCATTCACATGAAGTGTCCAGAAGAGTGAAATCTACAAAAGAGAAAACAGACTCATCTTAGAGCTCGAGGGAGGAGAGAGAGGAGAATGATAGCAAAAGTTTGCAGATTGGTTTCTCTTGAGTCATGACAACGTTTTAAAATTGACTGTGGTGATGCCTATACTGAAAATCAAGGAATTATACACGTTAAATGGGTAAATTGTATGGTGTGTGGACTGTATTTCAATAAAGCTGTTAAAACAAGGAAAGGATTTAAAAATAAGTGCTTAAGGATGACAAGAAGGGGAGCATAAAGAACAAAAGCTGTCAACACATTTTTGGAAGATGGGAATCTGGTGGAGGAGCGGAAACTGACTAGCAGAGCAAACAAAGTGCTGGCAAACCAATTACACTGCAAAACCCGGGGGAAGAGCAACCTGGTGGCACCAGAGAAATAGGAAATTAGGGGTTCTGTGTTAGTAAACATGTAGAATTTTTGTTCTTTGTTGTTTCTTTTATATTGCGTATAATTTCTAAATTTTTTTTTGAATGGGGGTGCTCTTTGCAGGTTCTGTAAAATCTTGTTGAAATGTTAGCATGTTTCCAATGTGCAGAGAGGATCCCAGGTTTCTTGCATAGGACAGAACCTGAGACAACTGTTTTAAAGTTGGCATTGCACACATCTGGGGTCGGAGTATGGTGGAGGCACTAGCTTCTGGAATCAAGGTCAGAAATCTCAACGGTTGGGTTAAAATCATTTTTAAAATGTATTTGAAAACAAAGGTGTGGAAAAGTTGCATAGATGGTAAAGCCATAGATGGTAAGGCTTTACCCCTTATCCAGATGTACCTATTATGATTTTGACCTGTTTACAATCTCTCTCTCCTTTCCTCCTTCCCCTTCTCTCTATATAGGAAGACATATAGGTGCCTATGAGAACTATGCATACATTCTTGAATATTTGAGAATACATTTCATGCATCATGCACTTTCTCCCTATGTGGAAAAGTTGCATAGATGGTAAAGCCATAGATGGTAAGGCTTTACCCCTTATCCAGATGTACCTATTATGATTTTGACCTGTTTACAATCTCTCTCTCCTTTCCTCCTTCCCCTTCTCTCTATATAGGAAGACATATAGGTGCCTATGAGAACTATGCATACATTCTTGAATATTTGAGAATACATTTCATGCATCATGCACTTTCTCCCTGAATATTTCATTGTGTATTTCTTAGGAAAAAGAATATTCTCTGACACCACAGTTATCTCCTTCGGTAAATGTCATATGGACATAAAATTCTTAACTAATCTCCCAGTCACATTCCATTTTGATCAATTTATCACGTAATGTCCTCTGTGCGTGTGTGTGTTTGTGTGTTTGTGTGTGTGTGTAAACCTCTTTACAGGATTTAGTCTAGGATGACTACTACCATCCAGTTGCTGTGTATCTTTAGTTTCCTTTAATCTGGTTCAGTTTCTCAGCCTCTTTGAGAACAAGGCCAGGTTTGAAAAATAAATTCATTGTGCCATGTTTATAACCCCTTCTCACCTGGAAATTTTGGGGGGTGGAACGTATCTTGCTCAGACTTTACAGGATGTTTTTAAAGTTGTGAGTCCTAGGGGCCTTTGGGACAGTTAAGACCACACTTTCTATTTAAAACAATTCCAGAAACTCAAAGATATGTGGAGGGATTTTTCTTAACAGACATACGTCCTGCAGTCAAGGGAGGGTATGTGAAGGGGGGCGAGCTAGAAGTGTACCTTCCTTTGGGAGAGACAATGGTGAAACTGTGGATGCAGGATAAGAGAGGGGGAAAAAAAAGGAAGTGTCATTACAGGCAAACCCTCTTCAGAAGGCAGGGAAACGATTGGGTGTCAAAGGCCAAGACTGATTCATCAGCAAGGGGATGTAGGCGAGTCAAGTAAGGAAATGATACAGGGCTTAATTTCAACAGTTTATAGTCTAAATAATGAAGCTGTAAGAGTTTCAACTATTAAATGACTAGGTAGCATGGGGAGAAGAAATAAATACATATAACCATCAAAAAAATGACATTATCGTTTAAAACTGGTAGAGATGACAATAAGGTATTTTGGTGAAAAGGTAGAAGGTATGTGGGAAAAATACTTTTCTTGGAAGAAATAAACATAGGTGCCATTCAAAAAACCAAAAACCTTGCCAGCATTGAATAGACAAAGTGGATACTCTCAGCCACACAGCGGCTTTAATTTTAGGACTAAGATGGCTTTTTAGGATATCACTTATTATTTAAAATAGAGGTGTGGAGAACATTGGGGATTTCATCCTCAGTGCTCTACGAGTTATAGCTGAGTGATCTAGAGATGTCACTTACCCTCTCCGAGCTTCAGTTTTGTTCTTTCATAATAGAGACCCAGTAATACCTGAGCTGCTTACATCATGGGGTGATTGTGAGGTGGCTCCCCGTAAACTTCTTGAAAAAGTAGCAAATCATTTATACTTGCTGTTAGTGTAGGAGGAGAAGTGCTGGGAACCTCCCCTACTGAACCTCAGTGGAGGTTATTTTTGGTGAGATTATAGATATACCTTTCAGGTCTCGTTCCTTTAAATTTTGAAGGCACTTCTACCAGGTTCTGAGAAAAGTTTTAACTCAAGGCACATCAATGTACATAAGGATATCTGGCCCACATAGGCCCTTCTAAAAGAGAAAAGCTGTTCTTCGACTACCTTCTCAAAGAGTCATTAATTTGTGTCAGATAATCACAGAGATTAGGATGCAGAGTAGCCTTTCTAAGGAGCATGGTGTGTGTGAGCATTTGTGGCCCACAGTACCTGTCCCTTTGTTCCTCTGCTCCAGAGATCACCTGGCAGTTCCCAAATGTGGCAGGATACCTGTGCTGTGCCCTGTGTAACTCTCAACCGGTACAGGGCTTTTCCCTAGAACAGCACCATGAGGTCCTTAAGGACAGAGGCCAGGACTTAACAGGTGTTTGTGTCTCTTGGCTTCCAAAAGTAACTGTTTATTAAATGAAAATGTGGCTGAGATTGCATGTCAGGATGAGGAAGAAGCGGTGGCTCTTGGCAGGTCTCATCTTCCAGGCAGGTGACCTGTTCCTGCAGAACTGAAAGGAGACTCTGCTGGGCCAGGGTGAAGGCTGTCCTACCCTTTCACAGAGGACCAAGTTAATAATGCTAGGCCAGGGGTGTCAAATAAAGGGCATCCCAGGTTAAGAAGGACACGAGAAGTTAGGAGGCAGTTCAGAGGACAGCTGTCATGAAGATAAAAGAGTTTAGAAAAGACGGAGGAAGAGTGGAGGGAAATACCGGGATTATTTAAACCTGACAAAAAGGAGCCTGGAAAAACGGTCACAGGGAGTTGATTTTCAAACATACGTGGGGATAATATAGGGTGGAGCTTCTCAACCCCTTTTCATGGCAAGGCACTCCTAGGAAAGGATATGCACTGCCCACAAGGGCAATCAGGTAAGGCTCTTCAAGCTACATTCTGCAGTAAGGCTGTGACACTCCTGGGTCCCACCCTGCCACCAGAGGGGATCAGTAGCTTACTTAGCACCCTGTAACCTATCCTGGCCTTTGGGGAGCTTATGAACTGTATGTTTGTGCTCCTCCCCAAATTCATGTGTTGAAACCCTAATCCTAATGTGATGGTATTAGGAGATGGGGACTTTGGGAGATTATTAGGTCATGAGGGTGGGGCCCTCATGAATGAGTTTAGTATCCTTCGAAAAGAGACCCCAGAGACCTCTCGCCCACTTTTTCTGCCACATCAGGTTGTAGGGAGAAGAAGCACCTGCCTGTGAACCAGGAGGAAGGTCTCAACAGACACTGAATCTGCTGTGCCTCGATCTTGGAATTCCCATCCTCCAGAACTATGAAAAATATATGTGTGTCATTTAAGCCACCCGGTCTATGGCATTTCTTACAGGGCTTCAACTCACTGAGAAGGGATTTGTACACCTATTAGGGTATTGAGGTGCAGAACACAGTATTTTAGGTAGAGTAAAAACAACTGGGGTCAATATTTTATGAACGAATGAAATAAAAGGAGAAAACGCTTTATTCTTCAATATGAAATATACTGGACTGTTTTGTCAAACAGGGTGTGTGTGTGTGTGTCTGTGTGTGTCTGTGTGTGTGTGTGTGTGTGTGTGTGTGTGTGTGTTAGCTTGCCCCCAAACTTTTATATAGTTTAACTTCACTAACTTGAGGAATACGAGTGCTACAGAGTTACCCCCAAGACCATTTGAAGGTTTAATTATTTACTTTTGTTTTCTATTGATTTTCGTTTGGGGATTATTGAATAACGCATTATTGATTTTAATTGAGTCAGCCTCTCTGACTAAAGATACTAAAGGCTGAATAAAAGAAAAACTGAAATGTGCTGGGCAACATGTAAAAAACGAAGTGTGAAAGAACTTTACGGTCTCTATCTGGGTTCATATAAGGCAAACATTTCCTTTTAAAGGTTTTATTTATTTGACAGGGAGCACACAAGCAGGGGAGCTGCAGGCAGACAGAGTGGGGGAAGCAGGCTCCCCACGGAGCAAGGAGCCAGGTGTGGAGCTTGATCCCAGGACCCTGAGATCCTGACCTGAGCTGAGGGCAGTCACTTAACTGACTGAGCCATCCAGGTGTCCCAGGCAAACACATTGCATATGAAAGATGTATCTGAGGACCTATATGATCCTGAGTGTAAAGATCAGGGTACAAGCAGAAATTCCAGGTAGCCTTGCAGACATTCAAGGCATGGACCTCGTAAGACCCAAGTCAAGGTCTCAAACATTAAAGGGGCACCCAGGTAATACATGCATTATACATGGAACAAACAGAAAATTTCATAAATTCCATAAGCGATGTAAAGGCGTGGGAAAATAGGATGGCAAACCTGAAGGACCTAGGAGGGGTGGAGGGGTCTTTTGAGCTAGTGAGTGGGGGAGGGGCTGTGGACACACCTTGTTCAATTGTCACCTCCCCCACCCTCAGAAACTCTTTGTGACAGTGCTCTGTGATGTAAGCCTGCGGAGGATATATATTCAGCGTGTGCACAGTATGGGCTGTCTTGCGATTCAGACAATGGAGTTCAAACACTGGAGTGTTCTCTCATTTCTGAATAGCGATACTAAACCATGTCTGAGCTTTGGCTCAACATGCATGGAGACTGACCCCAACTTCACCTTCCTGTGTGGGTTGGGATTGCTCCTTCTGTTCCTGTGCTACCTGGTGCGGATTCCATTTCCAACTTGGAAAACCAAAACCTCCCAAAACGTAAGAAATACTTGGGGGGCGGGGGAGCTCAACATAGATTATTACAGTTATTTTGAGAGTATGGGGTCTGTGTAAAAGGACCACGTTTCCCAGCACTTGATCATGAGTCCCTTTCCCAGGTCGAGCATCACTCGATCAATCCTTCCTTCATGCTGGGCTATAAGGAGAACAGTGCTGAGCCTCTGAGAAGAGCTTGGGGTCTGAGCTATGACCTAGGATACAGGGTCCTGCCTAAGGGAGCACAGACGTGACTGTCAGGCTTCATTTTCTATGTCCTCATTGAACAAAGGACTTCGGACTGAGAATACCAAGTGTGGACCTCCCAGACAAAGTAGTAAATATTGAAAATATTTTATCACCTTAAAAACTGAAAAAAGCAAGGAACACAAAGTTCTGTTAATTAAAGCCCTAGTCTTCTTGGATAAAGAATGTCTCCACTTCTGAGAGAGGAGTAAGACATAGGTTCCAGCCTCCCTCATTCGTTTTATTTTTGTTCTAGCATCAGGGCAGAGCCAAGAAGAGAAGGAAAGGTGGGACTCTGGAAGGTAAGGTTCTGCCTATTCCAGCTGAGCTCTCCAAGACTGATCTTTGCTGTCCTCTCCATGAGGGCCCAGGCCATGATCTCTGAGGATGCGAGCCAGTAGGTACAGTCCCTCTCAGAAAACAGAGGCCTCAGAGGAGAGGCTCATGGAAATGCAGCCAGAGTGCAAAACCCTTCTCAGATGCCCTGCTCTGACCACTACTGAGCATGAAGCAGTGATGGGTCTGGACCACGAGTGCTGCCCGATAGCTGGCCGTGTGTGATGTCAAGAGTCAGATCTTCTGTCTCCTGACTTTGCGAAAGCTCTGTGACATCACGGATACTCAGGAGTCTTCCCTGAGGTAACCACTGACCTCTCTGCTTCACAGAGGTGGTCTGATCATCACGTGGGATAATTTACATGAAAATACTTTATACATGAAGCAAGATTACTAACCAGCTTCACATCATTGGCCATCTGCCCTCACCTATTGATTATCAGGGCTTTCAGAGTCCCACAGCCCAAGGCTGTCCCATGAGAGGACTCCTGTATTATTGCCTATGTTTCTACTTTCACTACATAACCCATTCTCTTGGTTTCCCAGATGACAGATGGCACCGAAGAGAAGTGGAGGAGACCCGGAAGCTGATCTCTGTTTTAAGGAGGTGACCAGTCTCTCCCCTTCTATCCTGATGCCTCTTGGAGCACCTTTTATGCAATTGCAGGATTCACTGCAGTCTGTCATAGCCATGGGAGGGGGTTGCCATAGGAACAGAGAGTGGGGTGAAGGCTACTGAGTACTCTGTGAAGTCATAAAGGTGGGGCACTGTGAAGGGACAGCAGGCTTCAGGTGGCCCCTCCCTTGTCAGTCCTGCTTGTCCTCCTCCCCTGGTTTTGGTCCTGGCTGCAGCTTTGTACCTCCTGTCTCCTGCAGCCCCCTCGGCCGGCATCATGATACCACCCACTTTCGCCAACTGTTATGTCCAGACCCCTCCTGTGAGGTGTGTAATAGCACAACGACTGAGATCAATCAGCTGCTGTTCCTGCAGGCCCTGGAAGATTCGACTCCCTTGGCTTCCCCAGCTCCTGTGACTACTTCATCATTCACTCTCTCCCCTGACTTCTCAGCAGTCCCTCCAGGAGACCTAATACCAGCTCCTCTACCTAAGCCATCCCCACCACCTGCCTCCATCTTCTCACCTAACCCAGTGATCCCTGTGGCAGACTTTTTTCCACCCTCGCCACTGGGTGATTCTTTGCCACCAAAGCCTTTGCCTCCCTTGGATTCCAAATTCCCAAGGGACCGTTTCCCACCCCAGCCCCTTGCCTTTCCTCCCGTCCAACCACATCATGCCCACACAGCAGACCATAGTGTCCACACAGGGACAGTGCCTCTAAGGACCACGTTCTCTCTGGACCCTCCCCTTTCCCAAGATGTCAGCCCCTTCCCGGAGTGGTCTCAGAGGGTGAATCCCACGGAGACCTTTGCTCGTCATCACGCACCACCAACCCGGTCTGCTTCACCACCGCCAGACTGCAATTTAACTGTGCCTCCATCTAAACCGATCTCAATCTCAAGAAAGCCTATTCCCCAGAGCTCACCCCCAGATAGGTCTGGTGGGTTGTCTACTTATGTCCCAACAATCCTAGGCATTGACCCCTCCAGCTTGTCAATTTTAGACCTCCCTTGGTGGCAAACTCATGCCAAAGACTTCTTCCCTTCAAACCTGGCTCCACGTGATTTCCTTCAAGAGGTTCTGGCCCTCCATTCTTCAGAGGCTTCTTCCAGGGGAGACCCTGCAGCCAACCTTGTAGAGCCTGGTAACCTCTCACTTCTCAGCCCTGATGCCCTGGCACTTCTAGAGAAAAAAACGCAAAAGAGGAGTGACTTCCTCTTGTGGAAGGAAACAAAGGGTTCTTTTGCCAAACAAGCAATTGTTGATAGGCATGGTTTGGCATCCTCCCTCCCTTTCTGGAGCAGCAAAGACCAATCAAAGGAGCTGCATATGCATCAGCAGCGCCCATATCCTACAACCTTGGAGGAGGGCCATTTACAGCAAACCCCCATCCAGCTCTTCTGGGGTCTGCAAACTCCACATAGTGAGTCCTTCTTCCCTGCTGCTGAGGCCTCAGATCACATCTCGAATGCCTCCCCAGAGCAGGAATCCCCAGTAGTTCCCCATCCACTTCCTCCCTCCTTGCCTGAGAACCCGCCTCAACTCCTGCCTCAAACCCAGCCCCTCCCTAGCCCTCGTGTCCAGCCCCAGGCCCGCCTTCAATCCCCACTCCCAATCCTGCCATCTGGTCCTCTACCCGACATCAAGATCTGTGGAGTGTCTTTTCACAGACCTCGGAATGAATTGGAGAATCTCACGCCAAAAGAAATGCAACACCTGGAATGGAACGTGTTGCAGAAGGTACAGAAACGTGTGTGGGGTTTACCTACTGTAGTCCAAAGATCCCAGGAGGACTCCTGTCCTTCAGCTCCTAAGCCTTCTCTCAGCCACAAGGCCACCAAGGCCCATGTTGTAATCTCTGTCCCTGCTGGACAGTTTCCTCTGAATGAAGAGCTTCGGAGAAAACTAGAGAGTCACCTTCGAAAGAGGCTCATCCAGCACCGGTGGGGCATTCCCCGCAGGATCTATGAGTCTCTCGCCCTGATGAGCCGTCCGAGTACTCTTTCACAGCTACCTGAGTCGCAGCGCTTTCGTGGACGCTCATGGATCCCTAAGAATCTGAGCAAATTGAATGACACTGAAAGCGTCAGTGACGACGACTCAGAAATGCTTCAGCTAGAGGACGGTGAGCTGGAGAAGGACAATGACAACCTGAACAAGGGTCAGGGACACAGCCCAGAGAATGGCCCAAAAGATGTTCTGTTGAGTCACCTAGAGAGCTCTTCAGATAACGATATGGGGCATGATTCGGAGAAAGAACTTAGGAGCCCATCAGAGAACAACTCCGCGGTGTCTGTGGACACTACAGGTCAGAGACCACTGGAAAATGTCCTGAAGATACATTTGCACAAAAAGTCTGAGGAAATCAGTGAGGGTCAGCTCCCTGGGACTGTGCATAATTCATGGCATACAATGAAGCAGACCTCACTTCCTTATGAGAAATCCCAGGCTGAAATAAAACAAAGACGATTGCCACCATCAGAGATTGAGGACTACTCCCTGAATACCTGCCAGGAGCTTCCCTTTGTTGAGCCTCGTGTACAACAGATGCTGGAAGCCCATATTAAAAGGTTTCGTTGGAGGATGCTATGGGGCCTTCCCCCCAGGGTCCTTGAATCCATAGAGATCTTTAAATCAAGAAAGGCCACATCCCCTTGTAGCCCCTCCTGCTCAACCAAATGGATTCCTGCGGCAAATTCGAAACCTGGGGGCGTCAACTCCCTTAGAGGAAGCTTGAAATCTCTCCACGGAGACAAAGCAGGAACGGCAAATTCAGCCCCCATTCTGGATCATCCTCGCCCTGCCACCTCAACTGTGGGCAAGGAAGAGCAGAGAATTCCGAGGCAATCATCCTCTAATATCAACCGTCAGCTTGTCGAGGATGTCCCCAAAACTAAGCATGGCAGACAGACTCTTAAACCTGTCAAACATCTCACTATAGCCAACAGATGACCCCCAAAGCTGCCGGCAAGGCAATGAGCCAAAGGATAAGAGGGAAAATTCCAACGAGAGCAGACGAGGGCAACAAGGCATAACGAAGAAGAATCCAGAACCTGTTGTGTCCACATAGTCCAGAGAGAGATTCAGGACCAAGGAATTTCATACACATCAATCACAACGTAGCATCTTGACAACCAACAAGCCAGTTAGCTCCCGAATTATAAAGGGGAATGAGCATCAAGTCAAAACCACCATCCCACCAAACATACCAGTTCCACAAGATCCTAAATCATTGAATCTCAAAGAACAACTCTTGCATGAGTTAAAGCTTACGCTGGAAGACAGGGAGCTTAGCCAGGCCCAAGCCCAATACACTGGCCTGCCCCCTGCCTCAGATCATTTGACTTATAAGGCCTCACTGACCTCATGCCCAGGGTGTCTCCCGAGGGGTCGCGAGAGCTTCCCAGGTGCTGTGTGTCCATCCAGAGGACATAGAAATTACTTTGGAACAACAGCAGGAGCCCTGGGTCCCTAAGCATGTCATAAGGAAGTGCCAGAATAAGAATCCCCCACTTGCTGCAGAGACCATGAGGCCTCGGGGCTCCAAGGCACAAGAGCATGGTGGAAGAGATGCAGGACTGGGAACATCCCAACCAAGAACAGACAGGTTTCCTACTAAAGATGTGGCATTGAGGAAGAGGTTCCCTACTCAGGATGCAGTATTGGAAGTAAAGCTGGGAAGCCAGCCTTCCCAGAACCTATCACAGAAGGGTCAGCTGTCTCCTGAAAGCCTTTCACAGCAGGGTCAGCCTCCTCTTGAAAGTCTTTCAGTAAACAAATGAAGGATTTTTTTTGCAATGGCTTACTCCTGGGATAAAATGCAAAAGGCAATAAAACTCTCAGGAGAAGCCCAGTCCCCTATCATCTATGGAAAGCAGAGGCCTACTTAACAGTAGAGCTGCCTTTACCGGGACGCCTGAAGCTCAGAAAATCATGACAGCTGTTGGGAAGGTCCAAGAGGAGAGAATGGGGCATCGGCGTGCAATAGACAACACCTGCCCTCAGCAGCCCATTCCCTGCCCTACCAAGTTTGGGAAAACTCAGCAGAAAGCACAAGTGCAGGCCCAGGCACAGCCTGTCCCAGGGTGTCCTTTAAACTACAGTGTTCCTGCCCATAAGGAGACAAATACCAGGTCCTGCCAGCAAGAAGCTGTCTTTGCTGGCCAAGGCCTTCCTGGAAGGGACAGACAGCTCAGAAACAAGGACAGACAGCCCCAGAAAGTTGTGGCATTTAAGGACCAGATACCACATCAGAAGTATCCCCTCTCCATGCCCCTCAGGGAGACTGCGCCCCACCCAAAGGCCACCTGTGGGCATCAGGCTGCCCAGTGGCCTCTGGCCACTCTCGAGACTCCTGAAGGCACTGTGTGCAAAGATGTGTCTCTACTATTTAGACAGAAAACTTCTCCAGAATTTCCAGTGAGAGGGTTTTGGGGGGCATTTCCTACCCCAAAAGAATCCCTTGTGAGTAATAAATATTTCTCTAATAACGTGATGTCTGTTCTGTGTACTGTCTTGGGAGCATGGGTTTTGGGTTAATCAGTTCAGCTGTCATGGATTGCTTCCTTCGGCTTCTAAAAGGTGACCAATCTCCAGGACCTCTTGGGAAATATGTATCACGTACCCCCAATAGCCCCCTTTTTTGTTGTGTTCTTAAATGTTTCATTTTACAAGGACCACTACTTATAAAATGAATAGTCCTTTGATATTTTGCTTTTCTTTACTCACCGTAATCCTTCAGTTTCAGAAAAAATGATCTAAGCCAGTAAAAAACAAACAAAAAACAAAAAAAACCAGCCTTTTCTGAAAAGTATAAACAGTTAAGTTCACTTAAAATTTTCTGTCATATATTCTTGTTTTTCCTGATATGTAATCCCAACACTTTCTTTAAACAAATAAAAACTCAGACATTTATATTATAATGCTCTCAACTTTAGCATAATCCAGAAACAGACTTTTTGAACTTTAGAACCGCAGTGATTGACAGCTATTTATAGGCTATGGGAATAGCCACATGAGAAGGTATTCTTAGTTACTTATCCCCTATAGAGGCCCATACATATTACCTAGTAGTGGCTCTGAGTGCCAGGCGCCAGCCATGCCAGGGAGATCACGTCCGCTGCAGGTCAGTCACCTGGAGTGGAAATCACTGAGCATTACTACTTTTGAGGTTAAGCAGACTAGCAGGAAATGCAAGTCCTGACTTGACAGATTGTAATGATTTCAGGGACAGGTTAGTTAGATAAAAGAGTATACTAGAGTCACTATCCTCCTCAAGATCCTTTGGGTGCTACATTTAATAGAGTGACTTAGCCAACTGGATTTCTCAGGACACACACCTTCTGCTTTCTTGTCTTTGGGCTTTTGTTCATGTCATCTTATTGTCTATTCCCGGAGACCAATGATTCCTTGTCTTCTTTAAGACCTGTGAAGCCAGGTCTGTGGTATCTTTCTCTCCCAAAAGTCCACAGCAGTGATCAGTTTAACTCAGAGTTTGAAAATTTAGCCATATACAGAGGCCAGGATCACAATGAATGAGCTGGACTGAGTGTAACAAGCTAGAGCCTTACAAGGAGTCTCAATGTTGCACAATTGTTTCTGAAATAGACCTGCCTCCTTTTGGACCCACTCAGGTTCTAGAAGGAATGTGGGCCCTATGTCTCTATGAGTTCTGATTTTTAAAAGAATTTTGCAATGTCCAGTGAAAATCTCTAATTTGTAAGTTCCGGCCCTCATAAATTTAAATTATCAAATATGTGCATTTCACACCCTCGGCCCAAGGGCAATCAAACTGAAACCTCTTTTTAACCATTCATTTGATGAGTTCATGAGTATATGACACTTCCAGTATTTTACATTCACTATGTGAGCATCATAGACTTTTATTTACATAGGTCATAGTTTTATAATACTCATTTTACTTCTTTATCAAATAGAGCAGGCTCCTTTTATATTGAGACTGTATCATGTCCATTTTTACTTTAGAACCAATAAGGTGATTTACACATAAAAGCGTTAGTAGGTGTTAATTTGGTTGATAGGCTAAATTTTTTTTAGTGAAACAAATTTTTATAGAAACAAATTTTTATAGAAAATTTTTTTAGTGAAACAGATTTTTACTCCTTTATTTTATATAAAGGAGTAAAATTGAAATTGAAGAGCAGAAATTTTTCAATAAAAGTATACTTAAGGAATATTATTCAGCCATAAAAAGAATGAAATCTTGTCATTTGCAACAATCTGGATGGAGCTAGACAGTATTATGATAAGCAAAATAAGTCAGAGAAAGAAAAATACCATATGATTGTGCTCATATGTGGAATTTTAAGAAACAAAACAAATGAGCAAAGAAAAAAAAGAGAGACAAACCAAGAAACAGCCTCTTAACTATAGAGGACAAATCGATAGTTGTCAGAAAAGAGATGGGTGGGGGGATGGGAGAAATAGGGGATGAGGACTGAAGAGTACACTTAGGATGAAAATAATAAAATAAAATAGAAAAAATTAAAAATAAATTCAGATGCAAATACTTTTATAAGGATGACATTAATGATATAACATAGCATTACAGGTTACTGAAAATGTATAGTTGCTCATAAAATTTTAGATTTTAATAATACAGATTTTATTTATGTCTATATTAATGTAACTACATTAGATTTACATGATTTACAGATGAAAGAGACACAGTAGCCTCATGGAAGGCAAAGGTGAGAATGTGAATAATTTTCTTACCTAGTTAAGAATTTCTCAGGAACTTGGACAAAATGGGAAGAGCAAAAGTGTGGAAAACAGAGAAGACCTAACCCATCTGCTAGGCAATTATTTCAATGGAGCAAATCTAGAAAGTTTTTAAAGTAACTGTTGCTTGATAAACACATGTTTAACACAATTTATTTAGCTTTAAATCTTTAACAATTACCATCTCACTAAAGATCATTTGCTTAACTTTTCAGCAGTTAATTACTCATAGAACTTGGTTTTCAGCAAAGTAATGCAAAAGACAGAAAGGTGAATACCCTACAAATGCATACAGACAATTTAATCGGCTTCATATAACCAGAATCTAGGGATCTGATTATTTTTTAAGTAAAGTTAAGAGGATTCTTGCTGAAAGATTTAGTCATTGCTTGGTCATTGTTCCCAAAAGTTTTCTTATCCAATTGGACATTTCTCCAGAAACAAACAAAAAAAAGTAGTTCTGACTTTTTGAGTGGGCACAGGATACTGGGTAAAATAACTTTTGGGGACAATATTAAATAGTCTGTCCTGCTTAGGCTTAATAATAAACAAGGTATTAATCAGAAAAAAGATATGTCTTAAGAGAAACATTAGCCCAGAAGAAGCAGTTATAAGGGTCAGATGAGTTGGGGGATCTGAGACTTTTCAGAGAGATTTTTGCAAATTGCAGAGAACTACATAGATGTTAAATGTGTTATTGTGAAAAAAAATACACAAAAACCTTTGTACTTTGTTAACAACATAAACAGTGGCAATTTTATTTGTTCATCTGCTAATGGTTGATAATTACATCTATGTCTGGTCTATAGTTGGTAGTTTGACACACACAAAAAGAAATATCTGAGTAAAGTCATTTTCATTTCTTTAGGATTTCTTCCCTGTGTATTAGTTTCCTTTCAAAACAGTCCTGTGTTTTGGATTAGAGGAAGCCCCTACGTTTAAGTAGGACAAACAGAAATAATCTGAGAAGAGATAAACTAAGAAATTTCAAGGCAGGGCTTTTTACTTCTCTTTGTTTACTCTGGTAGGATAGCTCCCTTGAGACAAAAGTTTTCAAGCAAAAGCTTGTTTCAAATGGGTAACTTTTTAAGAGAAAGAAATAATTAAAGCTGTTTGAATGAAGTCAAAGTTTCATACTATCATAAAGATGGGGAAAATACAGAAAATGGGCTTTTTCTTTATATCTTCACTGGGAACTTTTATATACACACATTTGAAAAAAAGAAAAGTGGGGGGGAAATGTTATTACATTTATCTCAAGAAGCAAGAATGCTTCCTGACCTGCCTGAGATGTCAAACAGGGAGTTCTGCTTGCAGTGAGAGGTAGGTTATTTATAAGATTACTTTCCAGTACACATCACATTACATTTTAGAGGACACCATTATGCACTAATTTTTTCCCTTTCTCCCCAACAAGGGACTTTCTTATGTCTGAAAGGGGCACACATAGAGTGCCCTGAGATTAACTCAAGCCTCCCCTTTCACACCCTTACTTAGGTACCAAATGATGGGCTTGCCTCTGCCCTTGGCACCCAGGCAAACCAAATCCTGACTGCCATATTACAGCAAAATAGTTTCCCTCCTGATGCACAGATCCATAGGATCAGTCATCGGATTCATGGGATGTGATGGTTCATTTTATGTGGCAACTTGCCTGGGCCACAGACTGTTCAGATATTTGTTAAACATCATTCTGGACACATGTGTCAGGGTGTTCCTACTGTCCTCCCCAGTGTGGGTGGGTGCCATCCAGTCCACTGAAGGCCTGACTCGAACAAAAAGGCAGAGTAAGAGGGAATTCACTCTCCCCAACAAATTGTTTTGAACCTGGGACAGCAGTCTTCTTCAGACTCCCAACTCGGAGCTTCTACTACCAACTTTTCTGGTTCTCAGATTTTCGGACTCAGTCTGAAACTTACACCATTCCTGGTTCCCGGGTTTTGGATTCATAGAGGAGCTCTCCTATTGGCTTCTCTGAGTCTTCAGTTTGCCTCTCATTGCTAGAATGTGTGTAGGACTTCTCACATTACAAAGTGTTTTCATAAATCCCACCTAATTTGGTTTCACAGCAACAATTTTATAAAGTTTAACATAATCTTTTAAGGTTTACAAATGTTATACTCAGAACTATACCCTAAATGTAGATCTTCATACCAAAGTCTATGTTCTGTGTACCAAACAAGATTGAACAGAATAATTCATCAGAGAGAGAAAGAAGAAGAGAAATTCAGAGAAGGGCAATATTCAAAGTAAGCAAACAAATGAACAAACAAAACAAGCTATAAGTTTATGGAAAAGATGAAAGCTGGTAGGACTTGCATGAGTGTAGTTCAGAGGCAGGGACACACCGGAATGACGGGGACAGAAGCACGAGGTGGGATATCAGGAACCACATCCAGGTAATGTTATATCTTCCCATTAGGGAGGAACATAAGGTTTTACAGAACAGGGGAGATATATGTAGTAAAGTAATTAGCGAACAAATTATCTAGTGTCACAGAAATTATAATCCATGTCAGTATTGGGAACAGAGCTCTCCAAATAGCTGTAATAAAAGAAGGAATATGGAACAGAAAACCTGTAAAGTTTCTGTCAGTTCTAATATTTCAGCATTTTATACTGTATTCCATGAATAGAAAATCTTAGTAATGAATAGCCATGAAGATTTCAATAACCCCAGTAATACCTCTTTTTAAATCATCCTGAACATTAGTCTTTGTATAAAACAGCTTTGACCATATTCTCCTACTGAAAAGTCATCAGTTGACAGCAGAACAGAGTCCAGAATGGGACCTTTAGGCTCTCCTTTAGTACATTGCTTTTATGTTAAGTAAATGTTCATTGTGTTGAGCAACTATTTATAAATTATATAAGCTCTTGGATCCTAAATATACTCAATAGTAAAATAAGAAGAAAGAAAAGTTGGCATTTTTCCTATTAATGGTGTTTCCTGAATTCTTTGAGTCAAAATAGCTTGACTAAGCAGTTCAGGATACAATTAGACCAGCTCTAATATTTTCACACAAAATATGCATTCTAAGGCTCAAAAATGTCATGATCATGATGAAAAAGAGAAGCAGCCCATTTTAAAAGAGCTCAGATGAAATGCTCAGTGCGTGATCCTTTGAGGTTCTAAGTTTTGAAGCACTAAACAACAAAGACTTCAACTTATGCTTTTTTATTTAAATGAAACTCATGGGGTATTTATTGAGACCAACAGAGCAAAATTAATTTGCACCAACTATAGGATAAACCCAGAGTCCCGAGGGCAGCAACTTCTCAGCACGTCGAGTGTATATCCATATCCCAGTGATACCAGCTCAGATATCTGCAGAACAGTGTCCCGTCATTCTTCAGGAGCCATCTACCCTCTTTGAATAACCCTGGGTCACAGTCAAAGTGACCCTTCAGAATGGCAGTTTTATTCCATGGTCTCACTCTCATATAGCTCTATCTTTATTTTGTTGCTTAGTTTTACTTTCTTTTTTTCTTTTACATTTCAAACATATGCTTTTAAATCAATGTTTAATGTTGGAATGTTTTAATAAGGGTCATAAACTTTAAGACCTTCATCTCATAGGTACCATATTTACAGGGTTTCTCAAGGTCTTTTACTTTTCCATTTTCTTTGGTATCTGCTAGGATATAGTTGGCCTTCCTATTTTGCAGATTTCATAGATACAAAATAAGGAATGCATGCTGGGCTGCCCAGAGCTATGATTTTTTCCATGCTGTCAACAGAAATAACTCAAGAGAAAAACTGAATAGTCTTTTTTTCTCACATTGAAGTATAATTGACATACAGGGGTACATTAGTATCAGGTGTACAACAAAGTAATTGAACAAGTCTATACACTGTGCTATGTTCACCGCAAGTGTAACTATTGTCACCATACAACCCTATTAAAACACATTGACTATATTCCCTGTGCTGAACCTTTCATCCCATTGCTTACCTGTTCCAGAACTGGAAGCATATACCTCCCTGCATCCATTTTGCCCAGCTCCCCACCACCCTCCCCTCGGACACCCACCAGTTGTTCTCTGTATTTATGGATCCGTTTCCACTTTTTTTTTTTTTTTCTGGTTGGTTGGTTGGTTGGTTGGTTGGTTGTCTTTTTAGATTCTACTATAAGTAAGGTCATATGATACTTGTCTTTCTCTGACTTATTTCGTTTAGCATAATACTCTCTAGGTACACCCATGTTGTCATAAATGGCAGGATTTTTTTATTTTCATGGCTGAATTATATTTTACAGTTTATATATACATATATACACCACATCTTCTTTATCCATTTATCTGTCAATGGACACTTGGGTTGCTTCCCATAGCTTGACTATGAAAATAATGCTGTAATAAACATAGGTGAGCATAGATCTTTTCAAATTAGTGGTTTTGTTTTCTCTGGGTAAATACCCAGTAGTGAAATTACTGGATCATATGGTATTCCTATTTGTTAAGTTTTTCAGGAATCTCTGTAGTGTTTTCCACAGGGGCTGCAAAAGAAACTAAAATAACCTTTTACAGTTTTTTGATGTTAGGAAGCAATTATGACAAATGAACTAAAAGCATATTTTCTCAAAATAGTCTCGATTCCAAAAATTTCTACTAGACAAACACTCTCAATGTGTCATTCAAGCATGAACCTAATAGGATTTAAGCCAGTAGGAAACCTCAGGCTGGGTTAAAACTGGTTTTGAAAACTGGTTAAAACCATGTTTGCAAGCTGGGACTCATAGACCTCTAGGGGATACACAGATACTCTGTGGGAGGAATGAATACCCAGAATAGTAAAGGAATCAATTTCCAAGTCCTCCCCTTAGGCAGTCTTCCCGAAAACTCCCTATCCCCTGAAGTATCTTATGTTGAAAGCCTTCAGGCTGGGCAGGCTTCATGGGCATGTGTGATCAGTGCAGGAGCACAGGGCCTGCCCTTGGTTTAATGCTCTGCTATGATGGCCTTAAAATTCTTAATCATTGCTGCCAAAAACATTGGAGTATATGTGCCCCTTCTTTTCACTCCAAGGAATAGCACAGAGGACCATAGGGGAAGGGAGGGAAAATTGAATGGGAAGAAATCAGAGAGGGTGACAAACCATGAGAGACTCTGGACTCCGGGAACCAAACTGAGGGCAACAGAGGAAAGAGGGTTGGAGGACAGGGTATTAAGGAGGGCACATTTTGTGATGAGCACTGGGTATTATACCCAAATAATGAATCATCGAACACTACATCAAACACTAATGATGTGCTATATGTCGGCTAATTGAACATAATAAAAAATTAATTTTAAAAAATTCTTAATCATTTTTTTAAGAAGGGCCCTCCATTTCTATTTTGCTGTGGGCCCCACAAATTCTGTAGCTCAGGTTGCGTTCTGGTCTCACCCTAGCTCGGCTTTACTTCCACTCCTTTCCCCAAAAGCATTTCTTCCACGTTAGAACAGAAAGCTGTACTTTCCCCATCTTCCTAATACATTGTTCCGGTGAGGGGAGGAGTTAAAGGATGTAAAACCATCCGGCAGCAAATAAAGGACTAATTTCGAAATATTGATGAAAATCTCAGCAGGACATGCTGGTTTTCTCTGCTTTATACATATCTCCTTAGGATTAAAATTGGATGCAGAAATTTAGGATCTTGTCCTTCCTGTAAATATTCTGAATGCCTAGACTAATGAGAAGTCTTGGTCTCACTGATTTCATCCTTGGACTGCCTCCAGAGAATGCAGTGCTTTGGCGGGAGGGTCTCATATGGGCAAAGCTGAGCAAACAGTACTAAGGACTAAGGACAGCAGCAGTCAATTCCATCTAGGTCACCAGTCCTAGGCAAGCCTGTGAGCCGTTTGCATCTATCCCCACCCCACCTACTGACCCACCCACACCCAGCATTCTCAACCAGCTGTCTGAAATTCAAATTCAAAATTAAGACACTTGCCTTAAGGAGGAGGAGGACTAACACAGTTATTTAAAAAGAAAGGTAGAAGTAGACCTTTACAGACAGACGTTAACTCAAATTTAGTTGATTGGTTGATAATTGGGACTGGCTGGGAAAATTAGATTTTTTTAAAAACAAACTTTTTTTTAAGAATAGTTTTAGATTTACAGAAAAATTGAAGAGAGTTCCTATAGGATCATCATCAATTTCCTATTATAAATATTCCCTATTATTAACATCTTACATTAGTATGGTACATTTGTTATAATTAAGAACAAATATTGATACATTATTATTAACTCCTACTTGATTTAGATTTCCTTAGTCTTTAGCTGGTGTTCTTTTTCTGTTCCAGGATCTCATCCAGGTTATCACATTACATTTAGTCACAATTTCTCCTTAGACTCCTTTTGGTTGTAACAGTTTTTCGAACTTTTCTTACTTTTGGTTACCTGGGCAATTTGGTAGAATGCCCTACTATTCAGATTTGTGTGACCTTTTTTTTCCCAGTAGACTTTATTTTGTTTTATTTTATTATTTTTTTAAGATTTTTTATTTATTTATTTGACAGAGATCACAAGTAGGCTGAGGGACAGACAGAGAGAGAGGAGGAAGCAGGCTCCCCGCTGAGCAGAGAGCCCAATGCAGAACTCGATCCCAGGACGCTGGGATCATGACCTGAGTCAAAAGCAGAGGCTTTAACCCACTGAGCCACCCAGGCACCCCTAGACTTTATTTTTTAGAGCAGTTTAAGGTTCCCAGTAAAGTTGAGTGTGACTTGTGTCCCCACACATGCATAACTGGCCTCATGGTCAGCATTCTCCACCAGAAGGGCATAAGTGTTACAATTGATGAACCCACACTGACACATGGTTGGTATTCAAAGTACATCATTTCTATTAGGGTTGACTCTTGAGATTTTACGTTCTAGAAGTGTGGATGACAACAAGATATTAGAGGGACATTTTCCTTAACTGAATGAAGTATATCTGCAGTTCCAATGCTTTTTATTAAAAATCAATTATTGAGCAGAAATTAAATGCTAGACATTATTCTAAGAGTTTGAGATACATTAATAAATAATATAAATATTATTTTTAATTACCTGTGATGTTAGGTAGAGAGATAGATAAATGGGTCGATATGTAGGAAACTTTGTTCACATCAATAATTAGAAATACAAAGAGTTTGCTATGGCAATGCCACTCGATTCATTGAACCACTTCTGAGTTATATGCCAAAAAATAGCATCAGAATCTATTAATGCTTTATTTATTTTTCAAGTTTTAATTTAAATTCCAGTTAATTAACAGACAGTATAATATTAGTTTCAGGTATACACCTTAGTGATTCAACATTACATACTTTATCCAGTTGATGTTCAGTTAGATTTTTCTTCAAATTTGTTTGAAAATTGGAAGGCGCCTGGGTGGCTCAGTGGGTTAAAGCCTTTGCTCCAGCGCAGCTCATGATCCCAGGGTCCTGGGATCGAGTCCTGCATTGGGCTCTCTGCTCAGCGGGGAGCCTGCTTCCCCCTCTCTCTCTGCCTGCCTCTCTGCCTACTTGCGATCTCTGTCTGTCAAATAAATAAATAAAATCTTCAAAAATTGGAAAACACCTCACAGGTCACAGGTAATTAAAAATAATATTTCAGGGTGCCTGGGTGGCTCAGTTAAGTGACAGACTCTTTTCTATTCAGGTCATGATCTCAGGGTGGTGAGATCAAGACCCAGCCCCTCCATGCTCAGTGTGGAATCTGCTTGAGGATTCTGTCTCTCCCTGTCCCTCCCCCTGCTCATATGTGTGTGCTCACTCTCTCTCAAAATAAAATTTAAACGTTACATTTCAACTTATGTACATGTATATGTTTTTGTTATAAGAATGCAAGAAAGATCATCAGTAAAAGATTTTAAAGTTATAAAGCCATATTCATTAGGATTAAATTCTGTGAGAGAAAGTAGAATGGAAATGTAAACTCAGTTTTTAAAAAAAGATAAAAGGGAACCTGGGTGGCTCAGTGGGTTAAAGCCTCTGCCTTCGGCTCAGGTCATGATCCCGGGGTCCTGGGATCAAGGTCCGCATCGGGCTCTCTGCTCAGCGGGGAGCCTGCTTCCTCCTCTCTCTTTGCCTGCCTGCCTACTTGTGATCTCTGTCAAATAAATAAATAAAATCTTAAAAAAAAAAAAAGATAAAATATCTAACTGCTAGGGAAGAGCTATTTCATGTTTTTATAATAGACAATGATGGATATCAGCTTGCTCTTCTTTTTATATTCCACTGCATAGATCCAGAAGAGTCATTAAACACTATTTTATGGTAATATTTATAATATGCTGTACATCATATTATCTAATTTTTTATGGTTATGTTGAAAAGTTTTAGATGTTTAACATGTGAGAGGGCACAGAGTTTTTCAATAGTGTTTGGGAGGAAATCTCAGCAAATATGTGAAGCCACTACCCCGCTGGCTAGGACCTCCTCTTTGTTCTCATACAAATCTTTCCCTCCTTGGACTCTTGAATCTTGCATCATTCATCTTCCAGTATCTCTGAACGTCATCTTCCTATTTACTTACTTCTCTTCTCCATAGGATTCCTAGATCATGGGTGCAAGAGTCTCTCCTCAGCATCTCATATATTACGTTTGCCGTTAAAAGAATCTATTTGCGGGGTGCCTGGGTGGCTCAGTGGGTTAAAGTCTCTGCCTTCGGCTTGGGTCATGATCCCAGAGTCCTGGGATCGAGCCCCGCATCGGGCTTTCTGCTTGGCAGGGAGCCTGCCTCCCCCTCTCTCTGTGCCTGTCTCTCTGCCTACTTGTGATTTTTGTCTGTCAAATAAATAAATAAAATCTTAAAAAAAAAAAAAAAGAATCTATTTGCTTTCATCTTGAATTCTGACCTTGTTGTAGATGGGTCCTAAACACAATCAAAGACAGTGCCAGCCTTCGTCCTGCGTGGCAACACTCACCCACAACAGCCAGCTGAGATTGGGATCTCAACCTTGAGAAGCTGTACCTTTTCTCCCTTAAACAGAACCATTCCTTCTTCCTCATTTATTGAGAAAATTTTACCATTCTCTTAAAACACTGCTTGAAACTTTGTTTAATTTCCTTCCTCTTCTACATCCCTCCCATCATTGATTTCTGTCTTTAAAAAGTTCTGAGTATAACACCCAGTGCTCACCACACTGCACAACTGGTCAATTATTGAACACGACATCTGAAACTAATGATGTGTTAAATGTCAGCTAAATGAATTTAAAGAATAACAAAAAAATAAATTTTAAAATTTTTAAAAAAGGGAAGAACACTTTAAAAAAATTAAAGAAGCACATATAAAAAATAAAATAAATAAAAAGTTCTGAGTATTTACATTTGGCAAAAATTAATATGAACAGTGAGGGATGTGTCTTAGTAACTAAATATTACTCCTTTCTTTAGTCGATGAAAGATGGTAGGTGGCTTCATAATCAATGAGTGGTTTACACTTTTAGCAATGGTATAAAGCATGTGGATTTAGTGTTTTTGTGAATTGAAATCCCTTCTAATTATCTATTCTATAATAGAGTAAAATATTGATGAAATGGAACCCATCTCCCAAGTCTCTCAAGTCCACAAGATTATTTGTTGAAGTTCAAAGTTAAAAGACAGTGATAAATAAAGATAAATCTTATTTAGAAAATAACAAAGACTTTTTTGGAGATTATTTATTTATTTATTTATTTGTCAGAGAGAGAGAAAGAGCGAGTGAGCACAAGGAGGGAGAGCAGCAGACAGAAAGGGAGGGAGAAGCAGGCTCCCCACTGAGCAGGGACCCCCCAATGTGAGGCTCCATCCCAGGACCCTGGGATCATGACCTGAGCTTACCCAACTGAGCCACCCAGGTGTCCCATGAAGATTTCTTTTAAACCAATTTCCTATGCTTCCTTCACTATGAAGATGCACAAGGTGTTCAAAAACCAACTGTAAAAAATTTCCAATTGTTAATACGTGATTCGAAGTATCTTTAAGATACTTTGCTAAGTATATTGTATATTTGTCACTACTTTGAAATAAAAATTTCCTTGATGAATCCTGTGTTTGCCAGAAAATAAAATTACTCAGAACACATCTTCTCCCTAACCAGTAGAATTAACAATGCTTTGTTAGTTTCTTTCCAAATGTGCAGAGAATTAACCATTACATTACCAAAGTAATACCACTTAGAATTACTCAAAGGATTTTTTTTTCAAAAATATAGAGCAAAAATTAAGGTTTTTGAAATTAAGAAAGGTATATTATAAGTCAAGAAAGAATGCTGAACCAAATGTCCTTCTAAATTAAAGTTAAAGCAATATGTGTATTGCAAAATAATATGGTCACAAATCATGGCTGAACTTGGCAAGGTTAAAAATAGCTCATATTTATTATCAGACAGATACATTCAAATCCCTTGCTTTATGGCATCATTTACACTATTTTTAATATCACATAGAGAGAATCTAGACTGCTTTTGTGGGAAATTTTTTCAATCACATGTAGTAACAAAAAATAAGTCTAGTAGAGAAATGGGCTGGCAATTGGATAATTTTTACATAACTGGAATATCTATAAATCTGATATACAAACTGTATTATCATGGGTATGAAATTATGCAAGGAGTTTTTCATTTTGAAAAATCTCCTAAAAGTATTAATTTATTGAATCAGAAAACCAAGTACTTTTACTCTTTCAATCTATAAATTGACTAAATTTATATTTGTGCCTATAGTTTCTTAGATGAGGACCAATTTATTTAGGGAACATAAAAATATATCATTTACTTTATTTTAATCACATCCCTAGACTCTGTCACATAGATTTTAAGTAAAAATATTCTTCTTAGACTTTTCTACTAATAGTTCAATTGGAAACTATATCACTTAGTAAAAGGAAATAGTATATTTTTCATAAAGCAAGATAAAATTTAGTTTACTTCTTTCCAAAATGAAATACAACTTAGCTAAGAATATTCTCAATTAACTTGATAAAAAAAATCAGAAGATCAATGTTTTAGTCCATTTTTTTAAAACTTTGGCTGTGCAGTTAGAGCTAGTATTATTCTTTCAAGTCCTACAATTTCTTTTTTTTTTTTTTTAAGATTTTATTTATTTATTTGACATACAGAGATCACAAGCAGGCAGAGAGGCAGGCAGAGAGAGGAGGAAGCAGGCTCCCTGAGCAGAGAGCCCAATGCGGGGCTCGATCCCAGGATCCTGGGATCATGACCTGAGCCGAAGGCAGAGGCTTTAACCCACTGAGCCACCCAGGTGCCCCTAAAGTCCTACAATTTCTAAAATAACAAAAATTAACTGCTAACTCGCCTTCACCAAATTACTGGGAAAATTCACTGAAAACCACCTATGACATGTTGATACATGGCTTAACTGGAAAGGTAAATAAATTTCCTAATGCCAGATCAATGTTTAATTTTCTAAGAAGTTAGGTCAATTTATATAAATTGTTAACACGAAGCATCTCTGAGCTGAGTGCTATGTGACAGTTTCACTTTTTATTGGCTATATTTATTTATTTATTGTATTATCATATAATGTATTATTTGCCCCAGGGGTACAAGTCTGTGAATTGCCAGGTTTACACACTTCACAGCACTCACCATAGCACATACCCTCCCCAATGTCCATAACCCCCCACCCTCTCCCTACCCCCCTCCCCCCAGCAACCCTCTGTTTGTTTTGTGAGATTAAGAGTCTCTTATGGTTTGACTCCCTCCCGATCCAATCCCATCTTATTTCATTTATTCTTTTCCTATCCCCCGAACCCCCCACGTTGCCTCTCAACTTCTTCATATCAGGGAGATCACATGATAATTGTCTTTCTCTGATTGACTTATTTCGCTAAGCATAATACCCTCCGTATTGGCTCTTTTAATTCGTGCTGTGTTCCACGATTGTGTGCAGGTTTGGCTTTTATTTATTGTACAATGCTTTAAATCAGATCATGGTAATGTTTGAATAAAATTTATTTAATTATGCTAATTTCAATTACAAAGTTCATTTTTTTATGATAGAATATTTTACAGAAATTAGAGTGATAACCAAAAAAAAAATTATTTGGAGGAGATAGGGGTACATCAGAAGTTCCACAAAATTGAGTATAATGTTAGCATGTTAAAAATAGATATCTGTAAGAAAAGAATAGTGATGTGAAAACATTCGTACTGAACATTTTACAAGCTAAATTGAGGCTTTTTTAAGCTATGTGGATCTCATTTGGATAGTACTTGATAAATGACAGCAATAAAATATTTTATAATAGTTCTTAAAACAGGTTTCACAGAATAAAAGCAGGCAAGGGGAGAAACTATCATGTATCAGTTTTAAAGAGCTGTCATAAAACTTTTCAGAGCTCTCTGACCATGAAAATTTTGTTAGCAGTGGTGTGTTTAATAGGTCAAAAAAAATCCAAATACCTAAATAAGTCAAGCTTTATTTTATTTGTTTTTTTTTTTCTGGTACATAAGGTATACTATATGGACTCTATCCGTTATGTTAATCTTCAGTTAAAATCCTAAGAGAAATCCTTTAAAGACAGTGCACAATCTTTCTGTTTCAATAAGATCTCACGTGATGAAGACTTCCCATATCAAAGAAATATATAAGCACCTTGTGTCTAACAACAATACAAGCAAAAAACCCATAATTTTAAATATTTAGGGTTTTTTTTTAAGTAGTATGAATTAGCCCAAAGCAGCAACTACCTGATGATTAAAGAATCGCTAATCTAATTTACAAATCGGAAGAGACCTTATAAGGTGCCTTGAGCTATCACAGATTACATTTCAAAAGATGAGGTATGTTAATTTTTCATTGTAACTTAAGGCCCACTTGAATAGGAAAAAAGTCTGGTAAATCAGAACTCTGTAAAAGCAGGTTTTTATGGCAGCCCCCTCTGGGCCACAGAAATTTCATTTAATGGTGGTTTGGGTCTTGCTGGATTCAGACATTACCCTTCATCAATACCTGAAAACAAGTATATATGCTCAGTATAGGGAGATGATTTTTAACTTAGGAGTCAATGAAAAGATTACTAGAGAATAAATATACTACACATAAGTCATTAAACACTAAGTGCATACACACACACACACACACACACACACACACACACGTCCTCAGATATATTATAATCACAAAGCTCAAATAATAAGGAGTATAATCCTAGTCCTAAATCCAAATTTTTGCAACTAGGAAATTTGGTGAAATTCTTCATTTTGTATGGGGAAACAGGTTTGCATGCCTTGTCTGTCCAGAAGCTGATTCTCTGTGGTCTGTTGGTGTTTATCTATCTCCATCTGATTCGTATCTACATTAGAAGTACTTTCTTGTAACAGAGTTAAGAAACTCATACACATTTCTGTGTTTGTTCACAATTATGCAATGGTCATTAAGTCTAAGATTCTTCATCACTTTGTACTGGTAGTTCTCATTGCTATTCTTTCTATTGTGCTACTACACATATTCTTAAAATTCTGGCATTCAAGCAGGTTTGCTTCTTTCTGTACATCATTATTGGATGGGGCATGACCAGCTTAGCTGTGCAACCCTGCCCAGCATTCATTCTCTGTCTCTGTCTCTCTCTTTCTTGGTCTAAGGCTATTTGTGACCCTTTCTGCAGGACCCAAAGTGTCCTTCTAAAAGATAAAGAGGCTGGTTCTAAAACTTTAAAATGACAAATGAATATTATAACTTGATTTCATTTCTTAGAGCTTAGGTTCATCTCAGAGTGGAGCGGCTCTGGCCAAGAGTCCAGAGCGCAGAACTGTGGGGGGATCTAGAGCTAAAGCCGGGATCAGGCCGAGTGACCTTTTCTGTGGAGGCGTGATGGGATGATGGAAAACAGAACAGGACAGGAACTGGGGACACTAGGACAGAACAAAGGGTGTGGGGTGGAAAGCAAAAGGCAGGGTCTAGAGACTGCCTCTAAGGAGCTGTAGCCACCAAACCTTTCCAAAGGACACCTGCAGGTCTACTCATGGTTTAGAAAGGAGACATCGAGGGGCCTGAGCATGACTGGACACCAGCTTAATGAGAAGCATACCTGCAAAAATATGCTTCCATTGAGCCAAAGTCACTGACCCTATTCCACATCCCTTGTTGAGCTATCAAACCTCTTCCATTCTTGTACCAATATAGAAATTTCCCACGGTACCACAAACAAGTGGCTCTCCGGGGTTCTCTTTCTGGGTGTTATTTTGTGTTTGTGCTTGACCCATATCTTAGGGATTACGGTTTACAGCAGACCCATGAGGTTCAGTTGTAGTTCAGCAGAAATGAGACTTTTTGAAGATCATTATCAAGGAACAGAAACCAGGGTGGAGAAAATCTTCAAAGCATGTTTAAATTCCATGGTTTTGATAATGGGAACTTCACTACCATCCTTTGGGAATTTTTGGATTTTTATTTGGAAACACTAACATACAAATCAGAACTTACTTATTTTGCTATTTTCAAACATAGGTGAGGCCACGACATGATTTAGCAATTCTTTGACTCCTTTCTAGTCAGGAGTTCTTATCTGGGAAATGTGTTACTTTCATAAAATTCCTACCCTTCAACTTCACATTCTGTTACCCAAGAGAATAAAAACCACTAAATATTTATTTTAGTCAATGAATATTAATTGAGCAAAATATATGTCAAATCTGGGCTCGGTGTTATGATATAATGTGGGGGGATATAGTTGAATAGCAGTTATAATAAATATGGTCCAGTCCCAGTTAATTAGACAAAGGAACTTCTAATGGACTTTCTGGGAACGATGATCTCCCTTGACAGAAGGCTAGGACATTGAAAAGAGAAAGCATTTGAATCCCTTTTCTTTGTCCCTGCCTTGGTTTCTGAGGCCTGTGAGGATAAGAGAGGGCCATCTTACAACAAGCAGGGACAAGATGGAAGATGAAAGCCAATATCCTGATTATGGTGAAGCCAAAGAATGGAAAGAACATGGTTCTTTGTGAATACACCTAAGTTGCTGAACTAATGATGATACCATCTAGCTCTAAGCATCTCACAGACAAGCATTTACTATTCTTATGATCTACTCCACTGATAATTTGGTTTTCTGTTTGTTGCCTGCAGAAGTATCCTGACCAAGAAAATGTCATGGGGAAGCTTGGAAAGGACACCTACCCCACCCTTCATGGAGAACTAATATCTATGATGGAACCTGAAGATCTACTAGGAGATTGATGGAGAGGCAGTGATGAGTGTGAAGGAAGTTCTGGGCAGAGGTAGTCATGCACAGAGAAAGTCAGAGGCAGAGTAAGAATGGGGAACTTCAAGTCATTAGTGTGCCAGGAAGAAAAGGAGATGAACGGACGAGTCCAGAGAGATCATATCACTCCTCTGTTCAAATCCCTACAAGAGCTCCCCATTTTCCTCTTAATAAAAGCTAAAATCCTTAGAATGGCTTTGAAGATTTCATGGTCTGGCTCTAGACACTACTATGACCCCTATTCCTACCTTTTACTGTTTTCCTCTTGCTACAGGGGCCTAATTTCTATTCTTCAAACTTCCTTCACCTAATCCTCCCTCAGGGCCTTTGCACTTGCTGTACTCTGCACCCGAATATGTCCTCCACACATACCTACATGGCTTACTCTCTCGCATGTGCTTTCTTCAGATCTCTGCTGAAATGTCACCTTTTCAGGGACGCTATTCCTAGTCACCCTACTACATAAAATAGCAACTCCCAATAAGCTCTGCCAGCACTCCTTGTCCCCTTTATCTTTTTTTTTTTTTTTTTTTTTTTTTTTTGCTATGCCATGTGTCGCTATCTTAAATACTGTAGGTTTACATATTTACTGTCATTCTTTCCCTGTGAGAGCAGGAATTTGTCTGCTTTGTTTCACAATATATTCCTGGCACCTAGATTAACTGCTACACTGATAGATCCCTAACATGCTTTATCAGGAGGAGGCTCATAGAAAAAATATTTGTTGATGAAATGCATGAACAAATAAAGATAAGCCAAATCATCTAGGTTTTTGTGCCCCATGGTGAAGACATGTTAATTACTTTAACTTGCCTCTTTCCCCTGCATTTTCAAATGTAACCAACTCTTCATTTATCCCTTCCTTCTGTCTGGATTACAGGGAGAGGTGGGTATCAGACTAGAGGAGTTAGTGGGCCCCGAAGTAGTATTCTATGCCTGAAAAAGAGAGTTTGGGTTTTATGCTGAAGCACTTGTAGCAAGACAGTGATATTTATCAACTCACAATTTTGAGAGATGATGTTGCCTTCGGTGTAGAGAATAGATTCTGAGTGAGTAATGGAGGAAGGAAGGAGGCCCACGAGGAGGTGAGTACAGGAATACAAGTGAGGAATTATTAAGACCTTAGCTAAATAAGTGATACCTGGAGTTGAGTAGAAGATATTAGTTGAGACCCGAGCATGACAGAAACTACAAAGGATTTCACATAAGAGTCAATGAGGAGTATGAAAGAGAGGACGTAAACTTGGGGTCTGGCAGACCTAACTGGACCGTTCATCAACAAGGGCAAGTGGAGGGGCGCCTGGGTGGCTCAGTGGGTTAAAGTTGCTGCCTTCGGCTCGGGTCATGGTCCCGGCGTCCTGGGATCGAGCCCCACGTCGGGCTCTCTGCTCAGCGGGGAGCCTGCTTCCTCCCTCTCTCTCTCTGCCTGCCTCTCTGCCTACTTGTGATCTGTCTGTCAAATAAATAAATAAAATCTAAAAAAAAAAAAAGGGGGGGGCAAGTGGAAAGAGAAAGTGGAGTTCTGGAAACTGCACACAGTGGGCTCAGTTTGGGACATGCTGGGTCTGAGTTATCTGTGGAGATATGTATAGGCGGTTGGATATGTTGATCTACACCTCCCAAAGAAGGAACCACTAATGGGCATGCAGAGAAAAACAAATTGCTGAGAGGCTAATAGAGGAGTTTCATGGTGTGAATCTGGGAAGCTGGGCAAAGCACGAAACAGAAGCCAAGGAGGATGGATCCTGGAAAGATATTATTGCATTCAGTGACCCCAAGAACACTGGGGACATTTGACAGAAACATTTCTGTCTGACTGACAGACTCTAGATTCCACTTGGTTGGAGACTAGTAATAGTAATAGTAATAGTTAATACGGTTTGCATATTTACTGAGTGGCAAGGCTTTCCTCCATGTTCTTTGAGTGCAAATGCCTTTAATCCTCACAACTGCTCTATGAGGTGAATGCAACTATCACAATCATTGCCATTTTCCTGATGAGGAAAATGAAGCAGGGAGAAGACAGTAACTTTTGAACACCACACAGATTAGGAAAAGTAGCAGAATCAAGATTTGAAACAAGCCATTTGTGCTCAGAACCCATCTTAACTACAATACTCTACTCTTCTCTGGTCAATGAGAAATAGACAGTAGGAAGAGGTGTGTCTTTCAAGTATTTCAAATGAGAGAAAAGTGAGGCAGAAAATGATGGCTGAAGAAGGAGGCAGGTTCAAAGGGTACAAAATGCAGTGCAGAGAGTATGAGCTTTGAAGTCAGAAAAGGCAACTCCGCCATTTGCTTGTACTGTTATTTCAAGAAATTAACCCATATTCATCTTCA